>NW_026609047.1:0-42816 GCF_029499605.1 Hyla sarda | reverse complement strand
TAGTAGGGCGCCCCCTCTGGTCAGGACTGTTGGATAATATTAAGTCTAGTATGGCGCCCCCCTCTGGTCAGGTCTGTTGGATAATATTAAGTCCTAGTAGGGCGCCCCCTCTGGTCAGGTCTGTTGGATAATATTAAGTCTAGTATGGGCGCCCCCTCTGGTCAGGACTGTTGGATAATATTAAGTCTAGTAGGGCGCCCCCTCTGGTCAGGTCTGTTGGGTAATATTAAGTCTAGTAGGGCGCCCCCTCTGGTCAGGACTGTTGGATAATATTAAGTCTAGTATGGCGCCCCCTCTGGTCAGGTCTGTTGGATAATATTAAGTCTAGTAGGGCGCCCCCTCTGGTCAGGTGTTGGGTAATATTAAGTCTAGTAGGGCGCCCCCTCTGGTCAGGACTGTTGGATAATATTAAGTCTAGTATGGCGCCCCCCTCTGGTCAGGGTCTGTTGGATAATATTAAGTCTAGTAGGGCGCCCCCTCTGTTCAGGTCTGTTGGGATAATATTAAGTCTAGTAGGGCGCCCCCTCTGGTCAGGACTGTTGGATAATATTAAGTCTAGTATGGCGCCCCCCTCTGGTCAGGTCTGTTGGATAATATTAAGTCTAGTAGGGCGCCCCCTCTGGTCAGGACTGTTGGATAATATTAAGTCTAGTAGAGCGCCCCCTCTGGTCAGGTCTGTTGGATAATATTAAGTCTAGTAGGGCGCCCCCTCTGGTCAGGACTGTTGGATAATATTAAGTCTAGTAGAGCGCCCCCTCTGGTCAGGTCTGTTGGGTAATATTAAGTCTAGTAGGACGCCCCCTCTGGTCAGGTCTGTTGGATAATATTAAGTTCTAGTAGGGCGCCCCCCTCTGGTCAGGACTGTTGGATAATATTAAGTCTAGTATGGCGCCCCCTCTGGTCAGGTCTGTTGGATAATATTAAGTCTAGTAGGACGCCCCCTCTGTTCGGTCTGTTGGGTAATATTAAGTCTAGTAGGGCGCCCCCTCTGGTCAGGACTGTTGGATAATATTAAGTCTAGTATGGCGCCCCCTCTGGTCAGGTCTGTTGGATAATATTAAGTCTAGTAGGGCGCCCCCTCTGATCAGGGACTGTTGGATAATATTAAGTCTAGTATGGCGCCCCCTCTGGTCAGGACTGTTGGATAATATTAAGTCTAGTAGGGCGCCCCCTCTGGTCAGGTCTGTTGGATAATATTAAGTCTAGTAGGGCGCCCCCCTCTGGTCAGGTCTTGATAATATTAAGTCTAGTAGGGCGCCCCCTCTGGTCAGGACTGTTGGATAATATTAAGTCTAGTAGGGCGCCCCCCTCTGGTCAGGGTCTGTTGGGTAATATTAAGTCTAGTAGGACGCCCCCTCTGGTCAGGTCTGTTGGATAATATTAAGTCTAGTAGAGCGCCCCCTCTGGTCAGGTCTGTTGGGTAATATTAAGTCTAGTAGGGCGCCCCCTCTGGTCAGGTCTGTTGGATAATATTAAGTCTAGTAGGGCGCCCCCTCTGGTCAGGGACTGTTGGATAATATTAAGTCTAGTATGGCGCCCCCTCTGGTCAGGTCTGTTGGATAATATTAAGTCTAGTAGGGCGCCCCCTCTGATCAGGACTGTTGGATAATATTAAGTCTAGTATGGCGCCCCCTCTGGTCAGGACTGTTGGATAATATTAAGTCTAGTAGGGCGCCCCCTCTGGTCAGGTCTGTTGGGTAATATTAAGTCTAGTAGGGCGCCCCCCTCTGGTCAGGACTGTTGGATAATATTAAGTCTAGTATGGCGCCCCCTCTGGTCAGGTCTGTTGGATAATATTAAGTCTAGTAGGGCGCCCCCCTCTGATCAGGACTGTTGGATAATATTAAGTCTAGTATGGCGCCCCCTCTGGTCAGGACTGTTGGATAATATTAAGTCTAGTAGGGCGCCCCCTCTGGTCAGGTCTGTTGGATAATATTAAGTCTAGTAGGGCGCCCCCTCTGGTCAGGTCTGATAATATTAAGTCTAGTAGGGCGCCCCCTCTGGTCAGGACTGTTGGATAATATTAAGTCTAGTAGGGCGCCCCCTCTGGTCAGGTCTGTTGGGTAATATTAAGTCTAGTAGGACGCCCCCTCTGGTCAGGTCTGTTGGATAATATTAAGTCTAGTAGAGCGCCCCCTCTGGTCAGGTCTGTTGGGTAATATTAAGTCTAGTAGGGCGCCCCCTCTGGTCAGGTCTGTTGGGTAATATTAAGTCTAGTAGGACGCCCCCTCTGGTCAGGTCTGTTGGGTAAAAATAAGTCTAGTAGGGGTGCCCCCTCTGGTCAGGTCTGTTGGGTAATATTAAGTCTAGTAGGGCGCCCCCTCTGGTCAGGTCTGTTGGATAATATTAAGTCTAGTAGGGCGCCCCCTCTGGTCAGGTCTGATAATATTAAGTCTAGTAGGGCGCCCCCTCTGGTCAGGACTGTTGGATAATATTAAGTCTAGTAGGGCGCCCCCTCTGGTCAGGTCTGATAATATTAAGTCTAGTAGGGCGCCCCCTCTGGTCAGGACTGTTGGATAATATTAAGTCTAGTAGGGCGCCCCCTCTGGTCAGGTCTGTTGGGTAATATTAAGTCTAGTAGGACGCCCCCTCTGGTCAGGTCTGTTGGATAATATTAAGTCTAGTAGAGCGCCCCCTCTGGTCAGGTCTGTTGGGTAATATTAAGTCTAGTAGGGCGCCCCCTCTGGTCAGGTCTGTTGGATAATATTAAGTCTAGTAGGGCGCCCCCTCTGGTCAGGACTGTTGGATAATATTAAGTCTAGTATGGCGCCCCCTCTGGTCAGGTCTGTTGGATAATATTAAGTCTAGTAGGGCGCCCCCTCTGATCAGGACTGTTGGATAATATTAAGTCTAGTATGGCGCCCCCTCTGGTCAGGACTGTTGGATAATATTAAGTCTAGTAGGGCGCCCCCTCTGGTCAGGTCTGTTGGGTAATATTAAGTCTAGTAGGGCGCCCCCTCTGGTCAGGACTGTTGGATAATATTAAGTCTAGTATGGCGCCCCCTCTGGTCAGGTCTGTTGGATAATATTAAGTCTAGTAGGGCGCCCCCTCTGATCAGGACTGTTGGATAATATTAAGTCTAGTATGGCGCCCCCTCTGGTCAGGACTGTTGGATAATATTAAGTCTAGTAGGGCGCCCCCTCTGGTCAGGTCTGTTGGATAATATTAAGTCTAGTAGGGCGCCCCCTCTGGTCAGGTCTGATAATATTAAGTCTAGTAGGGCGCCCCCTCTGGTCAGGACTGTTGGATAATATTAAGTCTAGTAGGGCGCCCCCTCTGGTCAGGTCTGTTGGGTAATATTAAGTCTAGTAGGACGCCCCCTCTGGTCAGGTCTGTTGGATAATATTAAGTCTAGTAGAGCGCCCCCTCTGGTCAGGTCTGTTGGGTAATATTAAGTCTAGTAGGGCGCCCCCTCTGGTCAGGTCTGTTGGGTAATATTAAGTCTAGTAGGACGCCCCCTCTGGTCAGGTCTGTTGGGTAAAAATAAGTCTAGTAGGGTGCCCCCTCTGGTCAGGTCTGTTGGGTAATATTAAGTCTAGTAGGGCGCCCCCCTCTGGTCAGGTCTGTTGGATAATATTAAGTCTAGTAGGGCGCCCCCTCTGGTCAGGTCTGTTGGATAATATTAAGTCTAGTAGGGCGCCCCCTCTGGTCAGGTCTGTTGGATAATATTAAGTCTAGTAGGGCGCCCCCTCTGGTCAGGTCTGTTGGGTAATATTAAGTCTAGTAGGGCGCCCCCTCTGTTCGGTCTGTTGGGTAATATTAAGTCTAGTAGGGCGCCCCCTCTGGTCAGGACTGTTGGATAATATTAAGTCTAGTATGGCGCCCCCTCTGGTCAGGTCTGTTGGATAATATTAAGTCTAGTAGGGCGCCCCCTCTGGTCAGGTCTGTTGGATAATATTAAGTCTAGTATGGCGCCCCCTCTGGTCAGGACTGTTGGATAATATTAAGTCTAGTAGGGCGCCCCCTCTGGTCAGGTCTGTTGGGTAATATTAAGTCTAGTAGGGCGCCCCCTCTGGTCAGGACTGTTGGATAATATTAAGTCTAGTATGGCGCCCCCTCTGGTCAGGTCTGTTGGATAATATTAAGTCTAGTAGGGCGCCCCCTCTGTTCGGTCTGTTGGGTAATATTAAGTCTAGTAGGGCGCCCCCTCTGGTCAGGACTGTTGGATAATATTAAGTCTAGTATGGCGCCCCCTCTGGTCAGGTCTGTTGGATAATATTAAGTCTAGTAGGGCGCCCCCTCTGTTCGGTCTGTTGGGTAATATTAAGTCTAGTAGGGCGCCCCCTCTGGTCAGGACTGTTGGATAATATTAAGTCTAGTATGGCGCCCCCTCTGGTCAGGTCTGTTGGATAATATTAAGTCTAGTAGGGCGCCCCCTCTGGTCAGGACTGTTGGATAATATTAAGTCTAGTAGAGCGCCCCCTCTGGTCAGGTCTGTTGGATAATATTAAGTCTAGTAGGGCGCCCCCTCTGGTCAGGACTGTTGGATAATATTAAGTCTAGTAGAGCGCCCCCTCTGGTCAGGTCTGTTGGGTAATATTAAGTCTAGTAGGACGCCCCCTCTGGTCAGGTCTGTTGGATAATATTAAGTCTAGTAGGGCGCCCCCTCTGGTCAGGACTGTTGGATAATATTAAGTCTAGTATGGCGCCCCCTCTGGTCAGGTCTGTTGGATAATATTAAGTCTAGTAGGACGCCCCCTCTGTTCGGTCTGTTGGGTAATATTAAGTCTAGTAGGGCGCCCCCTCTGGTCAGGACTGTTGGATAATATTAAGTCTAGTATGGCGCCCCCTCTGGTCAGGTCTGTTGGATAATATTAAGTCTAGTAGGGCGCCCCCTCTGATCAGGACTGTTGGATAATATTAAGTCTAGTATGGCGCCCCCTCTGGTCAGGACTGTTGGATAATATTAAGTCTAGTAGGGCGCCCCCTCTGGTCAGGTCTGTTGGATAATATTAAGTCTAGTAGGGCGCCCCCTCTGGTCAGGTCTGATAATATTAAGTCTAGTAGGGCGCCCCCTCTGGTCAGGACTGTTGGATAATATTAAGTCTAGTAGGGCGCCCCCTCTGGTCAGGTCTGTTGGGTAATATTAAGTCTAGTAGGACGCCCCCTCTGGTCAGGTCTGTTGGATAATATTAAGTCTAGTAGAGCGCCCCCTCTGGTCAGGTCTGTTGGGTAATATTAAGTCTAGTAGGGCGCCCCCTCTGGTCAGGTCTGTTGGATAATATTAAGTCTAGTAGGGCGCCCCCTCTGGTCAGGACTGTTGGATAATATTAAGTCTAGTATGGCGCCCCCTCTGGTCAGGTCTGTTGGATAATATTAAGTCTAGTAGGGCGCCCCCTCTGATCAGGACTGTTGGATAATATTAAGTCTAGTATGGCGCCCCCTCTGGTCAGGACTGTTGGATAATATTAAGTCTAGTAGGGCGCCCCCTCTGGTCAGGTCTGTTGGGTAATATTAAGTCTAGTAGGGCGCCCCCTCTGGTCAGGACTGTTGGATAATATTAAGTCTAGTATGGCGCCCCCTCTGGTCAGGTCTGTTGGATAATATTAAGTCTAGTAGGGCGCCCCCTCTGATCAGGACTGTTGGATAATATTAAGTCTAGTATGGCGCCCCCTCTGGTCAGGACTGTTGGATAATATTAAGTCTAGTAGGGCGCCCCCTCTGGTCAGGTCTGTTGGATAATATTAAGTCTAGTAGGGCGCCCCCTCTGGTCAGGTCTGATAATATTAAGTCTAGTAGGGCGCCCCCTCTGGTCAGGACTGTTGGATAATATTAAGTCTAGTAGGGCGCCCCCTCTGGTCAGGTCTGTTGGGTAATATTAAGTCTAGTAGGACGCCCCCTCTGGTCAGGTCTGTTGGATAATATTAAGTCTAGTAGAGCGCCCCCTCTGGTCAGGTCTGTTGGGTAATATTAAGTCTAGTAGGGCGCCCCCTCTGGTCAGGTCTGTTGGGTAATATTAAGTCTAGTAGGACGCCCCCTCTGGTCAGGTCTGTTGGGTAAAAATAAGTCTAGTAGGGTGCCCCCTCTGGTCAGGTCTGTTGGGTAATATTAAGTCTAGTAGGGCGCCCCCTCTGGTCAGGTCTGTTGGATAATATTAAGTCTAGTAGGGCGCCCCCTCTGGTCAGGTCTGATAATATTAAGTCTAGTAGGGCGCCCCCTCTGGTCAGGACTGTTGGATAATATTAAGTCTAGTAGGGCGCCCCCTCTGGTCAGGTCTGATAATATTAAGTCTAGTAGGGCGCCCCCTCTGGTCAGGACTGTTGGATAATATTAAGTCTAGTAGGGCGCCCCCTCTGGTCAGGTCTGTTGGGTAATATTAAGTCTAGTAGGACGCCCCCTCTGGTCAGGTCTGTTGGATAATATTAAGTCTAGTAGAGCGCCCCCTCTGGTCAGGTCTGTTGGGTAATATTAAGTCTAGTAGGGCGCCCCCTCTGGTCAGGTCTGTTGGATAATATTAAGTCTAGTAGGGCGCCCCCTCTGGTCAGGACTGTTGGATAATATTAAGTCTAGTATGGCGCCCCCTCTGGTCAGGTCTGTTGGATAATATTAAGTCTAGTAGGGCGCCCCCCTCTGATCAGGACTGTTGGATAATATTAAGTCTAGTATGGCGCCCCCTCTGGTCAGGACTGTTGGATAATATTAAGTCTAGTAGGGCGCCCCCTCTGGTCAGGTCTGTTGGGTAATATTAAGTCTAGTAGGGCGCCCCCTCTGGTCAGGACTGTTGGATAATATTAAGTCTAGTATGGCGCCCCCTCTGGTCAGGTCTGTTGGATAATATTAAGTCTAGTAGGGCGCCCCCTCTGATCAGGACTGTTGGATAATATTAAGTCTAGTATGGCGCCCCCTCTGGTCAGGACTGTTGGATAATATTAAGTCTAGTAGGGCGCCCCCTCTGGTCAGGTCTGTTGGATAATATTAAGTCTAGTAGGGCGCCCCCTCTGGTCAGGTCTGATAATATTAAGTCTAGTAGGGCGCCCCCTCTGGTCAGGACTGTTGGATAATATTAAGTCTAGTAGGGCGCCCCCTCTGGTCAGGTCTGTTGGGTAATATTAAGTCTAGTAGGACGCCCCCTCTGGTCAGGTCTGTTGGATAATATTAAGTCTAGTAGAGCGCCCCCTCTGGTCAGGTCTGTTGGGTAATATTAAGTCTAGTAGGGCGCCCCCTCTGGTCAGGTCTGTTGGGTAATATTAAGTCTAGTAGGACGCCCCCTCTGGTCAGGTCTGTTGGGTAAAAATAAGTCTAGTAGGGTGCCCCCTCTGGTCAGGTCTGTTGGGTAATATTAAGTCTAGTAGGGCGCCCCCTCTGGTCAGGTCTGTTGGATAATATTAAGTCTAGTAGGGCGCCCCCTCTGGTCAGGTCTGATAATATTAAGTCTAGTAGGGCGCCCCCTCTGGTCAGGACTGTTGGATAATATTAAGTCTAGTAGGGCGCCCCCTCTGGTCAGGTCTGATAATATTAAGTCTAGTAGGGCGCCCCCTCTGGTCAGGACTGTTGGATAATATTAAGTCTAGTAGGGCGCCCCCTCTGGTCAGGTCTGTTGGGTAATATTAAGTCTAGTAGGACGCCCCCTCTGGTCAGGTCTGTTGGATAATATTAAGTCTAGTAGAGCGCCCCCTCTGGTCAGGTCTGTTGGGTAATATTAAGTCTAGTAGGGCGCCCCCTCTGGTCAGGTCTGTTGGATAATATTAAGTCTAGTAGGGCGCCCCCTCTGGTCAGGACTGTTGGATAATATTAAGTCTAGTATGGCGCCCCCTCTGGTCAGGTCTGTTGGATAATATTAAGTCTAGTAGGGCGCCCCCTCTGATCAGGACTGTTGGATAATATTAAGTCTAGTATGGCGCCCCCTCTGGTCAGGACTGTTGGATAATATTAAGTCTAGTAGGGCGCCCCCTCTGGTCAGGTCTGTTGGGTAATATTAAGTCTAGTAGGGCGCCCCCTCTGGTCAGGACTGTTGGATAATATTAAGTCTAGTATGGCGCCCCCTCTGGTCAGGTCTGTTGGATAATATTAAGTCTAGTAGGGCGCCCCCTCTGATCAGGACTGTTGGATAATATTAAGTCTAGTATGGCGCCCCCTCTGGTCAGGACTGTTGGATAATATTAAGTCTAGTAGGGCGCCCCCTCTGGTCAGGTCTGTTGGATAATATTAAGTCTAGTAGGGCGCCCCCTCTGGTCAGGTCTGATAATATTAAGTCTAGTAGGGCGCCCCCTCTGGTCAGGACTGTTGGATAATATTAAGTCTAGTAGGGCGCCCCCTCTGGTCAGGTCTGTTGGGTAATATTAAGTCTAGTAGGACGCCCCCTCTGGTCAGGTCTGTTGGATAATATTAAGTCTAGTAGAGCGCCCCCTCTGGTCAGGTCTGTTGGGTAATATTAAGTCTAGTAGGGCGCCCCCTCTGGTCAGGTCTGTTGGGTAATATTAAGTCTAGTAGGACGCCCCCTCTGGTCAGGTCTGTTGGGTAAAAATAAGTCTAGTAGGGTGCCCCCTCTGGTCAGGTCTGTTGGGTAATATTAAGTCTAGTAGGGCGCCCCCTCTGGTCAGGTCTGTTGGATAATATTAAGTCTAGTAGGGCGCCCCCTCTGGTCAGGTCTGTTGGATAATATTAAGTCTAGTAGGGCGCCCCCTCTGGTCAGGTCTGTTGGATAATATTAAGTCTAGTAGGGCGCCCCCTCTGGTCAGGTCTGTTGGGTAATATTAAGTCTAGTAGGGCGCCCCCTCTGTTCGGTCTGTTGGGTAATATTAAGTCTAGTAGGGCGCCCCCTCTGGTCAGGACTGTTGGATAATATTAAGTCTAGTATGGCGCCCCCTCTGGTCAGGTCTGTTGGATAATATTAAGTCTAGTAGGGCGCCCCCTCTGGTCAGGTCTGTTGGATAATATTAAGTCTAGTATGGCGCCCCCTCTGGTCAGGACTGTTGGATAATATTAAGTCTAGTAGGGCGCCCCCTCTGGTCAGGTCTGTTGGGTAATATTAAGTCTAGTAGGGCGCCCCCTCTGGTCAGGACTGTTGGATAATATTAAGTCTAGTATGGCGCCCCCTCTGGTCAGGTCTGTTGGATAATATTAAGTCTAGTAGGGCGCCCCCTCTGTTCGGTCTGTTGGGTAATATTAAGTCTAGTAGGGCGCCCCCTCTGGTCAGGACTGTTGGATAATATTAAGTCTAGTATGGCGCCCCCTCTGGTCAGGTCTGTTGGATAATATTAAGTCTAGTAGGGCGCCCCCTCTGTTCGGTCTGTTGGGTAATATTAAGTCTAGTAGGGCGCCCCCTCTGGTCAGGACTGTTGGATAATATTAAGTCTAGTATGGCGCCCCCTCTGGTCAGGTCTGTTGGATAATATTAAGTCTAGTAGGGCGCCCCCTCTGGTCAGGACTGTTGGATAATATTAAGTCTAGTAGAGCGCCCCCTCTGGTCAGGTCTGTTGGATAATATTAAGTCTAGTAGGGCGCCCCTCTGGTCAGGACTGTTGGATAATATTAAGTCTAGTAGAGCGCCCCCTCTGGTCAGGTCTGTTGGGTAATATTAAGTCTAGTAGGACGCCCCCTCTGGTCAGGTCTGTTGGATAATATTAAGTCTAGTAGGGCGCCCCCTCTGGTCAGGACTGTTGGATAATATTAAGTCTAGTATGGCGCCCCCTCTGGTCAGGTCTGTTGGATAATATTAAGTCTAGTAGGACGCCCCCTCTGTTCGGTCTGTTGGGTAATATTAAGTCTAGTAGGGCGCCCCCTCTGGTCAGGACTGTTGGATAATATTAAGTCTAGTATGGCGCCCCCTCTGGTCAGGTCTGTTGGATAATATTAAGTCTAGTAGGGCGCCCCCTCTGATCAGGACTGTTGGATAATATTAAGTCTAGTATGGCGCCCCCTCTGGTCAGGACTGTTGGATAATATTAAGTCTAGTAGGGCGCCCCCTCTGGTCAGGTCTGTTGGATAATATTAAGTCTAGTAGGGCGCCCCCTCTGGTCAGGTCTGATAATATTAAGTCTAGTAGGGCGCCCCCTCTGGTCAGGACTGTTGGATAATATTAAGTCTAGTAGGGCGCCCCCTCTGGTCAGGTCTGTTGGGTAATATTAAGTCTAGTAGGACGCCCCCTCTGGTCAGGTCTGTTGGATAATATTAAGTCTAGTAGAGCGCCCCCTCTGGTCAGGTCTGTTGGGTAATATTAAGTCTAGTAGGGCGCCCCCTCTGGTCAGGTCTGTTGGATAATATTAAGTCTAGTAGGGCGCCCCCTCTGGTCAGGACTGTTGGATAATATTAAGTCTAGTATGGCGCCCCCTCTGGTCAGGTCTGTTGGATAATATTAAGTCTAGTAGGGCGCCCCCTCTGATCAGGACTGTTGGATAATATTAAGTCTAGTATGGCGCCCCCTCTGGTCAGGACTGTTGGATAATATTAAGTCTAGTAGGGCGCCCCCTCTGGTCAGGTCTGTTGGGTAATATTAAGTCTAGTAGGGCGCCCCCTCTGGTCAGGACTGTTGGATAATATTAAGTCTAGTATGGCGCCCCCTCTGGTCAGGTCTGTTGGATAATATTAAGTCTAGTAGGGCGCCCCCTCTGATCAGGACTGTTGGATAATATTAAGTCTAGTATGGCGCCCCCTCTGGTCAGGACTGTTGGATAATATTAAGTCTAGTAGGGCGCCCCCTCTGGTCAGGTCTGTTGGATAATATTAAGTCTAGTAGGGCGCCCCCTCTGGTCAGGTCTGATAATATTAAGTCTAGTAGGGCGCCCCCTCTGGTCAGGACTGTTGGATAATATTAAGTCTAGTAGGGCGCCCCCTCTGGTCAGGTCTGTTGGGTAATATTAAGTCTAGTAGGACGCCCCCTCTGGTCAGGTCTGTTGGATAATATTAAGTCTAGTAGAGCGCCCCCTCTGGTCAGGTCTGTTGGGTAATATTAAGTCTAGTAGGGCGCCCCCTCTGGTCAGGTCTGTTGGGTAATATTAAGTCTAGTAGGACGCCCCCTCTGGTCAGGTCTGTTGGGTAAAAATAAGTCTAGTAGGGTGCCCCCTCTGGTCAGGTCTGTTGGGTAATATTAAGTCTAGTAGGGCGCCCCCTCTGGTCAGGTCTGTTGGATAATATTAAGTCTAGTAGGGCGCCCCCTCTGGTCAGGTCTGATAATATTAAGTCTAGTAGGGCGCCCCCTCTGGTCAGGACTGTTGGATAATATTAAGTCTAGTAGGGCGCCCCCTCTGGTCAGGTCTGATAATATTAAGTCTAGTAGGGCGCCCCCTCTGGTCAGGACTGTTGGATAATATTAAGTCTAGTAGGGCGCCCCCTCTGGTCAGGTCTGTTGGGTAATATTAAGTCTAGTAGGACGCCCCCTCTGGTCAGGTCTGTTGGATAATATTAAGTCTAGTAGAGCGCCCCCTCTGGTCAGGTCTGTTGGGTAATATTAAGTCTAGTAGGGCGCCCCCTCTGGTCAGGTCTGTTGGATAATATTAAGTCTAGTAGGGCGCCCCCTCTGGTCAGGACTGTTGGATAATATTAAGTCTAGTATGGCGCCCCCTCTGGTCAGGTCTGTTGGATAATATTAAGTCTAGTAGGGCGCCCCCTCTGATCAGGACTGTTGGATAATATTAAGTCTAGTATGGCGCCCCCTCTGGTCAGGACTGTTGGATAATATTAAGTCTAGTAGGGCGCCCCCTCTGGTCAGGTCTGTTGGGTAATATTAAGTCTAGTAGGGCGCCCCCTCTGGTCAGGACTGTTGGATAATATTAAGTCTAGTATGGCGCCCCCTCTGGTCAGGTCTGTTGGATAATATTAAGTCTAGTAGGGCGCCCCCTCTGATCAGGACTGTTGGATAATATTAAGTCTAGTATGGCGCCCCCTCTGGTCAGGACTGTTGGATAATATTAAGTCTAGTAGGGCGCCCCCTCTGGTCAGGTCTGTTGGATAATATTAAGTCTAGTAGGGCGCCCCCTCTGGTCAGGTCTGATAATATTAAGTCTAGTAGGGCGCCCCCTCTGGTCAGGACTGTTGGATAATATTAAGTCTAGTAGGGCGCCCCCTCTGGTCAGGTCTGTTGGGTAATATTAAGTCTAGTAGGACGCCCCCTCTGGTCAGGTCTGTTGGATAATATTAAGTCTAGTAGAGCGCCCCCTCTGGTCAGGTCTGTTGGGTAATATTAAGTCTAGTAGGGCGCCCCCTCTGGTCAGGTCTGTTGGGTAATATTAAGTCTAGTAGGACGCCCCCTCTGGTCAGGTCTGTTGGGTAAAAATAAGTCTAGTAGGGTGCCCCCTCTGGTCAGGTCTGTTGGGTAATATTAAGTCTAGTAGGGCGCCCCCTCTGGTCAGGTCTGTTGGATAATATTAAGTCTAGTAGGGCGCCCCCTCTGGTCAGGTCTGATAATATTAAGTCTAGTAGGGCGCCCCCTCTGGTCAGGACTGTTGGATAATATTAAGTCTAGTAGGGCGCCCCCTCTGGTCAGGTCTGATAATATTAAGTCTAGTAGGGCGCCCCCTCTGGTCAGGACTGTTGGATAATATTAAGTCTAGTAGGGCGCCCCCTCTGGTCAGGTCTGTTGGGTAATATTAAGTCTAGTAGGACGCCCCCTCTGGTCAGGTCTGTTGGATAATATTAAGTCTAGTAGAGCGCCCCCTCTGGTCAGGTCTGTTGGGTAATATTAAGTCTAGTAGGGCGCCCCCTCTGGTCAGGTCTGTTGGATAATATTAAGTCTAGTAGGGCGCCCCCTCTGGTCAGGACTGTTGGATAATATTAAGTCTAGTATGGCGCCCCCTCTGGTCAGGTCTGTTGGATAATATTAAGTCTAGTAGGGCGCCCCCTCTGATCAGGACTGTTGGATAATATTAAGTCTAGTATGGCGCCCCCTCTGGTCAGGACTGTTGGATAATATTAAGTCTAGTAGGGCGCCCCCTCTGGTCAGGTCTGTTGGGTAATATTAAGTCTAGTAGGGCGCCCCCTCTGGTCAGGACTGTTGGATAATATTAAGTCTAGTATGGCGCCCCCTCTGGTCAGGTCTGTTGGATAATATTAAGTCTAGTAGGGCGCCCCCTCTGATCAGGACTGTTGGATAATATTAAGTCTAGTATGGCGCCCCCTCTGGTCAGGACTGTTGGATAATATTAAGTCTAGTAGGGCGCCCCCTCTGGTCAGGTCTGTTGGATAATATTAAGTCTAGTAGGGCGCCCCCTCTGGTCAGGTCTGATAATATTAAGTCTAGTAGGGCGCCCCCTCTGGTCAGGACTGTTGGATAATATTAAGTCTAGTAGGGCGCCCCCTCTGGTCAGGTCTGTTGGGTAATATTAAGTCTAGTAGGACGCCCCCTCTGGTCAGGTCTGTTGGATAATATTAAGTCTAGTAGAGCGCCCCCTCTGGTCAGGTCTGTTGGGTAATATTAAGTCTAGTAGGGCGCCCCCTCTGGTCAGGTCTGTTGGGTAATATTAAGTCTAGTAGGACGCCCCCTCTGGTCAGGTCTGTTGGGTAAAAATAAGTCTAGTAGGGTGCCCCCTCTGGTCAGGTCTGTTGGGTAATATTAAGTCTAGTAGGGCGCCCCCTCTGGTCAGGTCTGTTGGATAATATTAAGTCTAGTAGGGCGCCCCCTCTGGTCAGGTCTGATAATATTAAGTCTAGTAGGGCGCCCCCTCTGGTCAGGACTGTTGGATAATATTAAGTCTAGTAGGGCGCCCCCTCTGGTCAGGTCTGTTGGGTAATATTAAGTCTAGTAGGGCGCCCCCTCTGGTCAGGTCTGTTGGATAATATTAAGTCTAGTAGGGCGCCCCCTCTGGTCAGGTCTGATAATATTAAGTCTAGTAGGGCGCCCCCTCTGGTCAGGACTGTTGGATAATATTAAGTCTAGTAGGGCGCCCCCTCTGGTCAGGTCTGTTGGGTAATATTAAGTCTAGTAGGGCGCCCCCTCTGGTCAGGTCTGTTGGATAATATTAAGTCTAGTAGGGCGCCCCCTCTGGTCAGGACTGTTGGATAATATTAAGTCTAGAACATCAAAGAAAAAACCAGGGTATTCAGGGACACAAATTTCAAACTTTATTGTTTTAGAAAAAAGGACATACATTTAAAAACATTTTAAAAAAAGGGGGGTTACAGAATACCAAGATGGTCCTACAAATGCACAACCGGAGGTCCATAAAGCAACAGGTTAATCACCAGGAAATGTCTATATATACAAATGGCTATAAAGAGCCTACTTTATAATAGCAAAAGTGTCCCAGCTAATGGCTATGATAGCAGAAGTGTCCCAGCTAGTGGCTATGATAGCAGAAGTGTCCCAGCTAGTGGCTATATTTAGTAAGGTAACAGCCATATACATTTATACATATAGCAAGAGGATGTTAGTATCACCTTCTAAGGACACACCAGGACCTCCGTCACCCAACGTTTCGCAATTAAATGCTTCTTCCGGGGCGGCCGGAAGAAGCATTTAATTGCGAAACGTTGGGTGACGGAGGTCCTGGTGTGTCCTTAGAAGGTGATACTAACATCCTCTTGCTATATGTATAAATGTATATGGCTGTTACCTTACTAAATATAGCCACTAGCTGGGACACTTCTGCTATCATAGCCACTAGCTGGGACACTTCTGCTATCATAGCCACTAGCTGGGACACTTTTGCTATTATAAAGTAGGCTCTTTATAGCCATTTGTATATATAGACATTTCCTGGTGATTAACCTGTTGCTTTATGGACCTCCGGTTGTGCATTTGTAGGACCATCTTGGTATTCTGTAACCCCCCTTTTTTTAAAATGTTTTTAAATGTATGTCCTTTTTTCTAAAACAATAAAGTTTGAAATTTGTGTCCCTGAATACCCTGGTTTTTTCTTTGATGTTCTAATTTTGCATGGTATGGGAACATACAAATAAATATTGGCACTTTATATGCATAATATTAAGTCTAGTAGGGCGCCCCCTTTGGTCAGGTCTGTTTGGTAATATTAAGTCTAGTAGGGCGCCCCCTCTGGTCAGGTCTGATAATATTAAGTCTAGTAGGGCGCCCCCTCTGGTCAGGTCTGTTTGGTAATATTAAGCCTAGTAGGGCGCCCCCTCTGGTCAGGTCTGATAATATTAAGTCTAGTAGGGCGCCCCCTTTGGTCAGGTCTGTTTGGTAATATTAAGTCTAGTAGGGCGCGCCCTTTGGTCAGGTCTGTTGGGTAATATTAAGTCTAGTAGGGCGCCCCCTTTGGTCAGGTCTGTTTGGTAATATTAAGTCTAGTAGGGCGCCCCCTCTGGTCAGGTCTGTTGGATAATATTAAGTCTAGTAGGGCGCCCCCTCTGGTCAGGTCTGATAATATTAAGTCTAGTAGGGCGCCCCCTCTGGTCAGGTCTGTTGGATAATATTAAGTCTAGTAGGGCGCCCCCTCTGGTCAGGTCTGATAATATTAAGTCTAGTAGGGCGCCCCCTCTGGTCAGGTCTGATAATATTAAGTCTAGTAGGGCGCCCCCTCTGGTCAGGTCTGATAATATTAAGTCTAGTAGGGCGCCCCCTCTGGTCAGGTCTGTTGGGTAATATTAAGTCTAGTAGGGCGCCCCCTCTGGTCAGGTCTGTTGGATAATATTAAGTCTAGTAGGGCGCCCCCTCTGGTCAGGTCTGTTTGGTAATATTAAGTCTAGTAGGACGCCCCCTCTGTTCGGTCTGTTGGGTAATATTAAGTCTAGTAGGGCGCCCCCTCTGGTCAGGTCTGTTAATATTAAGTCTAGTATGGCGCCCCCTCTGGTCAGGTCTGTTAATATTAACCCCTTCACGACGAGCGACGTACATGTACGGCGCCGCGAAGTGTCACTTGGCGCGCGGCGACGTACATGTACGTCGCGGGGTTCCGGGAGCGCCGCTTCACCGGTAGCGGTGATCGGACCGGGATGACTGCTGTTATCTAACAGCAGGCATCCCGGAACATCGCCGAGGGGGGTCCTGAGACCCCCCCATAACCCCGATGCGCGCAAATCGCAGGTCAATTCAGACCTGCGATCTGCGCGATTCCGGGTCATACGGGTCACTGGTGACCCGGTGACCCAGAAAATAAGAGGGATCGGGGGTGTCCGAGACACCCTCGATCCCCCTAAAGTGATAGGAGTTTGGTGGCAAGGGTGCCACCCCTCCTATCCCTGCTATTGGTCGGCCGAGCGACCGACCGATAGCAGACCGGGGGAGGGGGGGTTAAAGTTCGGTTCCCCCGCTTTGCCCACCTATCGGTGTCCGGGCAAAACGGGGGAACTGTCCAGGGAAGGTCGGCGCCGAAGGTCCCTACCTGGATCCCGGAGCGCGATCCTCCATGCGGGGATCCCCCACGTGCGGCGGCGGCTTCCGGGTCCTGCTAGGTGAGTTGTTGCCTAGCAACATCCGGAGGGCCACAGTTTACAGTGGTCTCTAAACCGTAGCCCTCCAGATGTTGCAAAACTACAACTCCCAGCATGCCCAGACAGCTGTTTGCTGTGTGGGCATGCTGGGACTTGTAGTTTTGCAATATTTAGAGGGGTTCAGGTTGTAGACCACTAAGTGGTCTCAAACTGTAGCCCTCCAGATGTTGCAAAACTACAACTCTCAGCATGCCCAGACAGCAGTTTGCTGTCTGGGCATGCTGAGAGTTGTAGTTTTGCAACATCTGGAGGGCCACAGTTTTGAGACCACTGGACAGTGATTTACAACTTGAACCCCTCTAAATCTTGCAAAACTACAACTCCCAGCATTCAGGAACAGCATAAGGCTGTCTTGGCATGCTGGGAGTTGTACTTGCGTGCCTCCAGCCATTGCATAACTACATCTCCCAGCATGCCCTTCCGCAATCAGTACATGCTGGGAGTTGTAGTTTTGCAACAGCTGGAGGCACACTGGTTGGAAAATACTGAGTTAGGTCATAGAACCTAACTCAAGGTTTTCCAGCCAGTGTGCCTCCAGCTGTTGCAAAACTACAACTCCCAGCATGCATGGCCTGTCAGTGCATGCTGGGAGTTGTAGTTTTGACCCCCCCCCCCCCCTCCCGTGTGAATGTACAGGCTACATTCACACTGGCGGCAGATTACAGTGAGTTCCCCGCTACAAATTTGAGCTGCGGGAAATTTTTCGCCACAGCTCGAAACTCCTAGCAGGAGACTCAGTGTAATCTGCCGCCAGTGTGAATGTAACCTAAAAACACTACACTACACTACCATAAAATAAAGAGTAAAACACTACATATACACCTACACTACACTAACATAAAATAAAGAGTAAAACACTACATATACACTACACTACACTAACACATAATAAAGGGTAAAACACTACATATACACTACACTAACACATAATAAAGGGTAAAACACTACATATACACTACACTACACTAACATAAAATAAAGAGTAAAACACTACATATACACTACACTACACATAATAAAGAGTAAAACACTACATATACATCTACACTACACTAACACATAATAAAGGGTAAAACACTACATATACACTACACTACACTAACATAAAATAAAGAGTAAAACACTACACTACACTAACATAAAATAAAGAGTAAAACACTACATATACACTACACTACACTAACACATAATAAAGGATAAAACACTACATATACACTACACTACACTAACACATAATAAAGGGTAAAACACTACATATACACTACACTACACTAACACATAATAAAGGGTAAAACACTACATATACACTACACTACACTAACACATAATAAAGGGTAAAACACTACATATACACTACACTACACTAACACATAATAAAGGGTAAAACACTACATATACACCTACACTACACTAACACATAATAAAGAGTAAAACACTACATATACACTACACTAACACATAATAAAGGGTAAAACACTACATATACACTACACTAACACATAATAAAGGGTAAAACACTACATATACACTACACTACACTAACACATAATAAAGGGTAAAACACTACATATACACTACACTACACTAACATAAAATAAAGAGTAAAACACAACATATATACTACACTACACTAACATAAAATAAAGAGTAAAATACTACATATACACTACACTACACTAACATATAATAAAGGGTAAAACACTACATATACACTACACTACACTAACACATAATAAAGGGTAAAACACTACATATACACTACACTACACTAACACATAATAAAGGGTAAAACACTACATATACACTACACTACACTAACACATAATAAAGGGTAAAACACTACATATACACTACACTACACTAACATATAATAAAGGGTAAAACACTACATATACACTACACTACACTAACACATAATAAAGGGTAAAACACTACATATACACTACACTACACTAACACATAATAAAGGGTAAACACTACATATACACTACACTAACATAAAATAAAGAGTAAAACACTACATATACACTACACTAACATATAATAAAGGGTAAAACACTACATATACACTACACTACACTAACACATAATAAAGGGTAAAACACTACATATACACTACACTACACTAACACATAATAAAGGGTAAAACACTACATATACACTACACTACACTAACACATAATAAAGGGTAAAACACTACATATACACTACACTACACTAACACATAATAAAGGGTAAACACTACATATACACTACACTACACTAACACATAATAAAGGGTAAACACTACACTAACACATAATAAAGGGTAAAACACTACATATACACTACACTACACTAACACATAATAAAGGGTAAAACACTACATATACACCTACACTACACTAACACATAATAAAGGGTAAACACTACATATACACTACACTACACTAACACATAATAAAGGGTAAAACACTACATATACACTACACTACACTAACACATAATAAAGGGTAAAACACTACATATACACTACACTACACTAACACATAATAAAGGGTGAAACACTACATATACACTACACTACACTACTATAAAATAAAGAGTAAAATACTACACTACACTAACACATAATAAAGGGTAAAACACTACATATACACTACACTACACTAACATAAAATAAAGAGTAAAACACTACATATACACTACACTACACTAACACATAATAAAGGGTAAACACTACATATACACTACACTAACATAAAATAAAGAGTAAAACACTACATATACACTACACTACACTAACATAAAATAAAGAGTAAAACACTACATATACACACGTACACTGCCCCCCTACCACCCCCCTTCCCCAATAAAAATGAAAAACGTATTGTATGGCAGTGTTTCTAAGATGGAGCCTCCAGCTGTTGCAAAACAAAAACTCCCAGCATTTCTGGACAGCAATTGACTGTCCAGGCTTGCTGGGAGTTTAGCAACAGCTGGAGGCACCCTGTTTGGGAATCACTGGAATAGAATACCCCTATGTCCACCCCTATGCAAGTCCCTAATTCAGGCCTCAAATGCGCATGGCGCTCTCACTTCGGAGCCCTGTCGTATTTCAAGGCAAAATAATAGGGTCACATATGGGGTATCGCCGTACTCGGGAGAAATTGCCTAACAAATTTTGGGGGGCTTTTTCTCCTTTTACCCCTCATGAGAAGGAACAGTTGGGGTCTACACCAGCATGTTAGTGTAAAAAAATAATTTTTACACTGACATGCTGGTGTTGCCCTATACTTTTCATTTTCACAAGAGGTAAAAGGGAAAAACGCCCCCCAAAATTTGTAATGCAATTTCTCCCGAGTACGGAGATACCCCATATGTGGGCGCAAAGTGCTCTGGGGGCGCACAACAAGGCCCAGAAGGGAGAGTGCGCCATGTACATTTGAGGTGATTTGCACAGGGCTGGCTGATTGTTACAGCGGTTCTGACATACGCAAAAAAAACAAAACCCCACATGTGACCCCATTTTGGAAACTACACCCCTCAAGGAATGTAATAAGGGGTGCAGCGAGAATTTACACCCCACAGGTGTCTGACGGATCTTTGGAACAGTGGTCCGTGAAAATGAAAAATTTTGCACAGCCCACTGTTCCAAGGATCTGTCAGACACCAGTGGGGGGGGGGGGGGGGGGTAAATGCTCACTGTACCCCTCATTATATTCTGTGAGGGGTCTAGTTTCCAAAATGGTATGCCATGTGGGGATTATTTTGCTGCTCTGGCACCATAGGGGCTTCCTAAATGCGACATGCCCCCCGAGCAAAATTTGCTCTCAAAAAGCCAAATATGACGCCTTCTCTTCTGAGCATTGTAGTTCGCCCGCAGTGCACTTCAGGTCCACTTATGGGGTACCTCAATACTCAGAAGAGATGGGGTTACAAATTTTGGGGGGTCTTTTCTGCTGTTAACCCTTTAAAAAATGTGAAATTTGGGGGAAAACCAACATTTTAGTGAAATTTTTTTTTTTTTTTTTTACATATGCAAAAGTCGTGAAACACCTGTGGGGTATTAAGGCTCACTTTATTCCTTGTTATGTTCCTCAAGGGGTCTAGTTTCCAAAATGGTATGCCATGTGTTTTTTTTTTGCTGTTCTGGCACTATAGGGGCTTCCTAAATGCGACATGCCCCCCAAAAACCATTTCAGAAAAACGTACTCTCTAAAATCCCCTTGTTGCTCCTTCGCTTCTGAGCCCTCTACTGCGCCCGCCGAACACTTTACATAGACATATGAGGTATCTGCTTACTCGAGAGAAATTGGGCTGCAAATATAAGTATAAATTTTCTCCTTTTACCCCTTGTAAAAATTCAAAAACTGGGTCTACAAGAACATTCGGGTGTAAAAAATGAAGATTTTGAATTTTCTCCTTCACTTTGCTGCTTTTCCTGTGAAACACCTAAAGGGTTAAAACATTTACTGAATGTCATTTTGAATACTTTGGGGGGTGCAGTTTTTATAATGGGGTCATTTATGGGGTATTTCTAATATGAAGACCCTTCAAATCCACTTCAAACCTGAACTGGTCCCTGAAAAATTGCGAGTTTGAAAATTTTGTGAAAAATTGGAAAATTGCTGCTGAACTTTGAAGCCTCTGATGTCTCCAAAAGTAAAAACTCGTTAATTTTATGATGCAAATATAAAGTAGACATATTGTATATGTGAACCCAAAAAAAATTTATTTGGAATATCCATTTTCCTTACAAGCAGAGAGCTTCAAAGTTAGAAAAATGCTAAATTTTACATTTTTTCATAAAATTTTGGGATTTTTCACCAAGAAAGGATGCAAGATACCACAAAAATTTACCACTATGTTAAAGTAGAATATGTCACGAAAAAACTATCTCAGAATCAGAATGATAACTAAAAGCATCAGAGTTAATAATGTTTAAAGTGACAGTGGTCAGATTTGCAAAAAAGGGCTTCGTCCTAGAGGTGAAAATGGGCTCCGTCCTTAAGGGGTTAAGTCTAGTAGGGCACCCCCTCTGGTCAGGTCTGTTAATATTAAGTCTAGTAGGGCGCCTCCTCTGGTCAGGTCTGTTGGATAATATTAAGTCTAGTAGGGCGCCCCCTCTGGTCAGGTCTGTTGGATAATAATAAGTCTAGTAGGGCGCCCCCTCTGGTCAGGTCTGTTGGATAATATTAAGTCTAGTAGGGCGCCCCCTCTGGTCAGGTCTGTTGGATAATAATAAGTCTAGTAGGGCGCCCCCTCTGGTCAGGACTGTTGGATAATATTAAGTCTAGTAGGGCGCCCCCTCTGGTCAGGTCTGTTAATATTAAGTCTAGTAGGGCGCCCCCTCTGGTCAGGTCTGTTAATAATAAGTCTAGTAGGGCGCCCCCTCTGGTCAGGTCTGTTAATATTAAGTCTAGTAGGGCGCCCCCTCTGGTCAGGTTTGTTGGTTAATAATAAGTCTAGTAGGGCGCCCCCACTGGTCAGGTTTGTTGGTTAATAATAAGTCTAGTAGGGCGCCCCCTCTAGTCAGGTTTGTTGGGTAATAATAAGTCTAGTAGGGCGCCCCCTCTGGTCAGGTCTGTTAATATTAAGTCTAGTAGGGCGCCCCCTCTGGTCAGGTTTGTTGGTTAATAATAAGTCTAGTAGGGTGCCCCCTCTGGTCGGGCCCTGCACCATTTGGGACAGATAATTGTCTTTAGTTATAGTCAGAAACTGGTTTCCTTTATGAGATTCACAGGTCTCAGTCTCCAGTTTATATCAGGATAGTTAAAGTCCCCCATTATTATCACCACTTTCTCCACTAAAAATGATTGACTATAAACAAGTTCACCACAGTCTATAATGATAAATCACGTTCACCACAGTCTATAATGATAAATCACGTTCACCACAGTCTATAATGATAAATCACGTTCACCACAGACTATAATGATAAATCACGTTCACCACAGTCCATAATGATAAATCACGTTCACCACAGACTATAATGATAAATCACATTCACCAGAGTCTATAACGATAAATCACTTTCACCACAGTCTATAATGATAAATCACGTTCACCACAGTCTATAATTATAATTCACGTTCACCA
Source organism: Hyla sarda (assembly GCF_029499605.1). NCBI lineage: Eukaryota > Metazoa > Chordata > Amphibia > Anura > Hylidae > Hyla > Hyla sarda. The sequence continues at coordinate 20,411 of NW_026609047.1, read as the reverse complement.
CAGTCTATAATGATAAATCACGATCACCACAGTCTATATTGATAAATCACGTTCACCACAGACTATAATGATAAATCACGTTCACCAGAGTCTATAATGATTAATCACGTTCACCACAGACTATAATGATAAATCACGTTCACCACAGACTATAAAGATAAATCACATTCACCAGAGTCTATAACGATAAATCACTTTCACCACAGTCTATAATGATAAATCACGTTCACCACAGTCTATAATGATTAATCACATTCACCAGAGTCTATAATGATAAATCACGTTCACCACAGTCTATAATGATAAATCACGTTCACCAGAGTCTATAATGATAAATCACGTTCACCACAGTCTATAATAATAAATCACGTTCACCACAGTCTATAATGATAAATCACGTTCACCACAGTCTATAATGATAAATCACGTTCACCACAGTCTATAATGATAAATCACGTTCACCACAGTCTATAATGATAAATCACGTTCACCACAGTCTATAATGATAAATCACGTTCACCAGAGTCTATAATGATAAATCACGTTCACCACAGTCTATAATGATAAATCACGTTCACCACAGTCTATAATGATCAATCACGTTCACCACAGTCTATAATGATAAATCACGTTCACCACAGACTAATGATAAATCACGTTCACCAGAGTCTATAATGATTAATCACGTTCACCACAGACTATAATGATAAATCACGTTCACCACAGACTATAATGATTAATCACATTCACCAGAGTCTATAATGATAAATCACGTTCACCACAGTCTATAATGATAAATCACGTTCACCACAGTCTATAATGATGAATCACGTTCACCACAGACAACAATGATAAATCACGTTCACCACAGACTATAATGATAAATCACGTTCACCACAGACTATAATGATTAATCACGTTCACCACAGTCTATAATGATAAATCACGTTCACCACAGTCTATAATGATTAATCACATTCACCAGAGTCTATAATGATAAATCACGTTAACCACAGTCTATAATGATAAATCACGTTCACCACAGTCTATAATGATAAATCACATTCACCACAGTCTATAATGATAAAACACGTTCACCACAGTCTATAATGATAAATCACGTTCACCAGAGTCTATAATGATAAATCACGTTCACCACAGTCTATAATGATAAATCACGTTCACTACAGTCTATAATGATAAATCATGTTCACCACAGTCTATAATGATAAATCACGTTCACCACAGTCTATAATGATAAATCACGTTCACCAGAGTCTATAATGATAAATCACGTTCACTACAGTCTATAATGATAAATCATGTTCACCACAGTCTATAATGATAAATCACGTTCACCACAGTCTATAATGATAAATCACGTTCACCACAGTCTATAATGATAAATCACGTTCACTACAGTCTATAATGATAAATCATGTTCACCACAGTCTATAATGATAAATCACGTTCACCACAGTCTATAATGATAAATCACGTTCACCACAGTCTATAATGATAAATCACGTTCACCACAGTCTATAATGATAAATCACGTTCACCACAGTCTATAATGATTAATCACATTCACCAGAGTCTATAATGATAAATCACGTTCACCACAGTCTATAATGATAAATCACGTTCACCACAGACTATAATTATAAATCACGTTCACCACAGACTATAATGATTAATCACATTCACCAGAGTCTATAATGATAAATCACGTTCACCACAGTCTATAATGATTAATCACATTCACCAGAGTCTATAATGATAAATCACGTTCACCACAGACTATAATGATAAATCACGTTCACCACAGTCTATAATGATAAATCACGTTCACCACAGACTATAATGATTAATCACATTCACCAGAGTCTATAATGATAAATCACATTCACCACAGTCTATAATGATAAATCACGTTCACCACAGACTATAATTATAAATCACGTTCACCACAGACTATAATGATAAATCACGTTCACCACAGTCTATAATGATAAATCACGTTCACCACAGTCTATAATGATAAATCACGTTCACCACAGTCTATAATGATAAATCACGTTCACCACAGTCTATAATGATAAATCACGTTCACCACAGTCTATAATGATAAATCACGTTCACCACAGTCTATAATGATAAATCACGTTCACCACAGACTAATGATAAATCACGTTCACCACAGTCTATAATGATAAATCACGTTCACCAGAGTCTATAATGATAAATCACGTTCACCACAGTCTATAATGATAAATCACGTTCACCACAGACTATAATGATTAATCACGTTCACCACAGTCTATAATGATAAATCACGTTCACCACAGTCTATAATGATAAATCACGTTCACCACAGTCTATAATGATAAATCACATTCACCACAGTCTATAATGATAAATCACGTTCACCACAGTCTATAATGATAAATCACGTTCACCAGAGTCTATAATGATAAATCACGTTCACCACAGTCTATAATGATAAATCACGTTCACTACAGTCTATAATGATAAATCATGTTCACCACAGTCTATAATGATAAATCACGTTCACCACAGTCTATAATGATAAATCACGTTCACCACAGTCTATAATGATAAATCACGTTCACCACAGTCTATAATGATAAATCACATTCACCACAGTCTATAATGATAAATCACGTTCACCACCGACTATAATGATAAATCACGTTCACCACAGTCTATAATGATTAATCACATTCACCACAGTCCATAATGATCAATCACGTTCACCACAGTCTATAATGATAAATCACGTTCACCACCGACTATAATGATAAATCACGTTCACCACAGTCTATAATGATTAATCACATTCACCACAGTCCATAATGATCAATCACGTTCACCACAGACTATAATGATAAATCACGGTCACCACAGTCTATAATGATAAATCACGTTCACCACAGTCTATAATGATAAATCACGTTCACCACAGTCTATAATGATAAATCACGTTCACCACAGTCTATAATGATTAATCACGTTCACCACAGTCTATAATGATAAATCACGTTCACCACAGACAATAGTGATACAACACGTTCACCACAGACTATAATGATAAATCACGTTCACCACAGACAATAGTGATGAATCACGTTCACCACAGTCTATAGTGATAAATCAAGTTCACCACAGACTATAATGATAAATCACGTTCACCACAGTCTATAATGATAAATCACGTTCACGACAGTCTATAATGATAAATCACGTTCACCACAGTCTATAATGATAAATCACGTTCACCACAGTCTATAATGATAAATCACGTTCACCAGAGTCTATAATGATTAATCACGTTCACCACAGACAATAGTGATAAATCACGTTCACGACAGTCTATAATGATAAATCACGTTCACGACAGTCTATAATGATAAATCACGTTCACCACAGTCTATAATGATAAATCACGTTCACCAGAGTCTATAATGATTAATCACGTTCACCACAGACTATAATGATAAATCACGTTCACCACAGACAATAGTGATAAATCAAGTTCACCACAGACTATAATGATAAATCAAGTTCACCACAGTCTATAATGATAAATCACGTTCACCACAGTCTATAATTATAAATCACGTTCACCACAGTCTATAATGATAAATCACGTTCACCACAGACTATAATGATAAATCACGTTCACCACAGACTATAATGATAAATCACGTTCACCACAGTCTATAATGATAAATCACGTTCACCACAGTCTATAATGATAAATCACGTTCACCACAGTCTATAATGATAAATCACGTTCACCACAGACTATAATGATAAATCACGTTCACCACAGTCTATAATGATAAATCACGTTCACCACAGACTATAATGATAAATCACGTTCACCACAGACTATAATGATAAATCACGTTCACCACAGTCTATAATGATAAATCACGTTCACCACAGTCTATAATGATAAATCACGTTCACCATAGTCTATAATGATAAATAACGTTCACCACAGTCTATAATGATAAATCACGTTCACCAGAGTCTATAATGATAAATCACGTTCACCAGTCTATAATGATAAATCACGTTCACCACAGTCTATAATGATAAATCACGTTGTTACGCCGAGCGCTCCGGGTCCCCGCTCCTCCCCGGAGCGCTCGCTTCACTCTCCCCGCGGCAGCGCTCCGGTCACGTCCTCTGACCCGGGGCGCTGCGATTCCGCTGCCAGCCGGGATGCGATTCGCGATGCGGGTAGCGCCCGCTCGCGATGCGCACCCCGGCTCCCCTACCTGACTCGCTCTCCGTCTGTTCTTTCCCGGCGCGCGCGGCCCCGCTCCCTAGGGCGCGCGCGCGCCGGGTCTCTGCGATTTAAAGGGCCACTGCGCCGCTGATTGGCGCAGTGGTTCCAATTAGTGTGTTCACCTGTGCACTTCCCTATATCACCTCACTTCCCCTGCACTCCCTTGCCGGATCTTGTTGCCTTAGTGCCAGTGAAAGCGTTCCTTGTGTGTTCCTTGCCTGTGTTTCCAGACCTTCTGCCGTTGCCCCTGACTACGATCCTTGCTGCCTGCCCCGACCTTCTGCTACGTCCGACCTTGCTTTTGCCTACTCCCTTGTACCGCGCCTATCTTCAGCAGCCAGAGAGGTGAGCCGTTGCTAGTGGATACGACCTGGTCACTACCGCCGCAGCAAGACCATCCCGCTTTGCGGCGGGCTCTGGTGAAAACCAGTAGTGGCTTAGAACCGGTCCACTAGCACGGTCCACGCCAATCCCTCTCTGGCACAGAGGATCCACTACCTGCCAGCCGGCATCGTGACACACGTTCACCACAGTCTATAATGATAAATCACGTTCACCACAGTCTATAATGATAAATCACGTTCACCACAGACTATAATGATAAATCACGTTCACCACAGTCTATAATGATAAATCACGTTCACCACAGTCTATGATAAATCACGTTCACCACAGACTATAATGATAAATCACGTTCACCACAGACTATAATGATAAATCACGTTCACCACAGACTATAATGATAAATCATGTTCACCACAGTCTATAATGATAAATCACGTTCACCACAGACTATAATGATAAATCACGTTCACCACAGTCTATAATGATAAATCACGTTCACCACAGACTATAATGATAAATCACTTTCACCACAGACTATAATGATAAATCACGTTCACCACAGTCTATAATGATAAATCACGTTCACCACAGACTATAATGATAAATCATGTTCACCACAGTCTATAATGATAAATCACGTTCACCAGAGTCTATAATGATAAATCACGTTCACCACAGTCTATAATGATAAATCACGTTCACCACAGTCTATAATGATAAATCACGTTCACCACAGTCTATAATGATAAATCACGTTCACCACAGTCTATAATGATAAATCACGTTCACCACAGACAATAATGATAAATCACGTTCACCACAGTCTATAATGATCAATCACGTTCACCACAGTCTATAATGATAAATCACGTTCACCACAGACAATAATGATAAATCACGTTCACCACAGTCTATAATGATAAATCACGTTCACCACAGTCTATAATGATAAATCACGTTCACCACAGTCTATAATGATAAATCACGTTCACCACAGTCTATAATGATAAATCACGTTCACCACAGACTATAATGATGAATCACGTTCACCACAGACAACAGTGATAAATCACGTTCACCAAAGTCTATAATGATAAATCACGTTCACCACAGACTATAATGATAAATCACGTTCATTACAGTCTATAATGATAAATCACGTTCACCACAGTCTATAATGATAAATCACGTTCACCACAGACTATAATGATAAATCACGTTCACCACAGTCTATAATGATAAATCACGTTCACCACAGACTATAATGATAAATCATGTTCACCACAGTCTATAATGATAAATCACGTTCACCAGAGTCTATAATGATAAATCACGTTCACCACAGTCTATAATGATAAATCACGTTCACCACAGTCTATAATGATAAATCACGTTCACCACAGTCTATAATGATAAATCACGTTCACCACAGACAATAATGATAAATCACGTTCACCACAGTCTATAATGATAAATCACGTTCACCAGAGTCTATAATGATAAATCACGTTCACCACAGTCTATAATGATAAATCACGTTCACCACAGTCTATAATGATAAATCACGTTCACCACAGTCTATAATGATAAATCACGTTCACCACAGACTATAATGATAAATCACGTTCACCACAGACAACAGTGATAAATCACGTTCACCAAAGTCTATAATGATAAATCACGTTCACCACAGACTATAATGATAAATCACGTTCACCACAGTCTATAATGATAAATCACGTTCACCACAGACTATAATGATAAATCATGTTCACCACAGTCTATAATGATAAATCACGTTCACCACAGTCTATAATGATAAATCACGTTCACCACAGACTATAATGATAAATCACGTTCACCACAGTCTATAATGATAAATCACGTTCACCACAGACTATAATGATAAATCACGTTCACCACAGTCTATAATGATAAATCACGTTCACCACAGACTATAATGATAAATCATGTTCACCACAGTCTATAATGATAAATCACGTTCACCAGAGTCTATAATGATAAATCACGTTCACCACAGTCTATAATGATAAATCACGTTCACCACAGTCTATAATGATAAATCACGTTCACCACAGTCTATAATGATAAATCACGTTCACCACAGACAATAATGATAAATCACGTTCACCACAGTCTGTAATGATAAATCACGTTCACCAGAGTCTATAATGATAAATCACGTTCACCACAGTCTATAATGATAAATCACGTTCACCACAGTCTATAATGATAAATCACGTTCACCACAGTCTATAATGATAAATCACGTTCACCACAGTCCATAATGATAAATCACGTTCACCACAGTCTATAATGATAAATCACGTTCACCACAGTCTATAATGATAAATCACGTTCACCACAGTCCATAATGATAAATCACGTTCACCACAGTCTATAATGATAAATCACGTTCACCAGAGTCTATAATGATAAATCACGTTCACCACAGTCTATAATGATAAATCACGTTCACCAGAGTCTATAATGATAAATCACGTTCACCAGAGTCTATAATGATAAATCACGTTCACCACAGTCTATAATGATAAATCACGTTCACCACAGTCTATAATGATAAATCACGTTCACCACAGTCTATAATGATAAATCACGTTCACCACAGACAATAATGATAAATCACGTTCACCACAGTCTATAATGATAAATCACGTTCACCACAGACTATAATGATAAATCACGTTCACCACAGTCTATAATGATAAATCACGTTCACCACAGACTAATGATAAATCACGTTCACCACAGTCTATAATGATAAATCACGTTCACCACAGACTAATGATAAATCACGTTCACCACAGTCTATAATGATAAATCACGTTCACCACAGACTAATGATAAATCACGTTCACCACAGTCTATAATGATAAATCACGTTCACCACAGACTAATGATAAATCACGTTCACCACAGTCTATAATGATAAATCATGTTCACCACAGACTAATGATAAATCACGTTCACCACAGTCTATAATGATAAATCACGTTCACCACAGACTAATGATAAATCACGTTCACCACAGACAATAGTGATAAATCACGTTCACCACAGTCTATAGTGATAAATCACGTTCACCACAGTCTATAAATGATAAATCACGTTCACCACAGTCTATAATGATAAATCACGTTCCACCACAGACAATAATGATAAATCACGTTCACCACAGTCTATAATGATAAATCACGTTCACCACAGACTATAATGATAAATCACGTTCACCACAGTCTATAATGATAAATCACGTTCACCACAGACTAATGATAAATCACGTTCACCACAGTCTATAATGATAAATCACGTTCACCACAGACTAATGATAAATCACGTTCACCACAGTCTATAATGATAAATCACGTTCACCCACAGACTAATGATAAATCACGTTCACCACAGTCTATAATGATAAATCACGTTCACCACAGACTAATGATAAATCACGTTCACCACAGTCTATAATGATAAATCATGTTCACCACAGACTAATGATAAATCACGTTCACCACAGTCTATAATGATAAATCACGTTCACCACAGACTAATGATAAATCACGTTCACCACAGACAATAGTGATAAATCACGTTCACCACTGTCTATAATGATAAATCACGTTCACCCACAGACAATAGTGATAAATCATGTTCACCACAGTCTATAATGATAAATCACGTTCACCACAGTCTATAATGATAAATCACGTTCACCACAGACAATAGTGATAAATCATGTTCACCACAGACTATATATGGTAAGGCCTGCGCAGCTGGCCTGTAATTGTGGGAGGAGCGGGATGACTATAAAACCCACGGCTCTCCTCCCTTCAATGATGCTGTGGGTTCTTCGCTTGAGGGTTTGTCACGTGATGTCGGCAGGAGGTGGAGTCACGTTCCCACCGGTCAGCTGACTGCACGAGTCAGCTGACTGGAAGGTCGCTTCAGCCGGCATGGTGGTGGTAAGTGGCCGTGGCTGACCGGGGGTAACGCTGGCTGTTCCCGGACTCCGGAGGTGAGACGGAACTCAGGGAAACCCTTGGTCAGCCCGGCCCCAGGTTATTGTATTACATATCGGCATTCGGCTGTATATGATTACTTACGGCTCGCTGCGCATGTATACGATTACTTTATTATGTGAACAGTCTCCTGCACATGTATCTCATTACCGCACTATATGATCAGTCTCCTGCACATGTATATCATTACCGCACTATATGATCAGTCTCCTGCACATGTATATCATTACTGCACTATGTGATCAGTCTCCTGCACATGTATATCATTACTGCACTATGTGATCAGTCTCCTGCACATGTATATCATTACTGCACTATGTGATCAGTCTCCTGCACATGTATATCATTACCGCACTATATGATCAGTCTCCTGCACATGTATATTATTACCGCACTATATGATCAGTCTCCTGCACATGTATATCATTACCGCACTATATGATCAGTCTCCTGCACATGTATATTATTACCGCACTATGTGATCAGTCTCCTGCACATGTATATCATTACTGCACTATATGATCAGTCTCCTGCACATGTATATCATTACTGCACTATGTGATCAGTCTCCTGCACATGTATATCATTACTGCACTATGTGATCAGTCTCCTGCACATGTATATCATTACTGCACTATATGATCAGTCTCCTGCACATGTATAACATTACCGCTCTATGTGATCAGTCTCCTGCACATGTATATCATTACTGCACTATGTGATCAGTCTCCTGCACATGTATATCATTACTGCACTATATGATCAGTCTCCTGCACATGTATATCATTACTGCACTATGTGATCAGTCTCCTGCTCATGTATATCATTACTGCACTATATGATCAGTCTCCTGCACATGTATAATCATTACCGCACTATGTGATCAGTCTCCCTGCACATGTATATCATTACTGCACTATGTGATCAGTCTCCTGCACATGTATATCATTACCGCACTATGTGATCAGTCTCCTGCACATGTATATCATTACTGCACTATGTGATCAGTCTCCTGCACATGTATATCATTACCGCACTATATGATCAGTCTCCTGCACATGTATATCATTACAGCACTATGTGATCAGTCTCCTGCACATGTATATCATTACTGCACTATATGATCAGTCTCCTGCACATGTATAACATTACTGCACTATGTGAACAGTCTCCTGCACATGTATATCATTACTGCACTATGTGATCAGTCTCCTGCACATGTATATCATTACTGCACTATGTGATCAGTCTCCTGCACATGTATATCATTACTGCACTATATGATCAGTCTCCTGCACATGTATATCATTACTGCACTATGTGATCAGTCTCCTGCACATGTATATCATTACTGCACTATGTGATCAGTCTCCTGCACATGTATATCATTACTGCACTATATGATCAGTCTCCTGCACATGTATATCATTACTGCACTATATGAACAGTCTCCTGCACATGTATATCATTACTGCACTATGTGATCAGTCTCCTGCACATGTATATCATTACTGCACTATGTGATCAGTCTCCTGCACATGTATATCATTACTGCACTATATGATCAGTCTCCTGCACATGTATATCATTACTGCACTATATGATCAGTCTCCTGCACATGTATATCATTACTGCACTATGTGATCAGTCTCCTGCACATGTATATCATTACTGCACTATATGATCAGTCTCCTGCACATGTATATCATTACTGCACTATATGATCAGTCTCCTGCACATGTATATCATTACTGCACTATGTGATCAGTCTCCTGCACATGTATATCATTACTGCACTATATGATCAGTCTCCTGCACATATATATCATTACTGCACTATGTGATCAGTCTCCTGCACATGTATTTCATTACTGCACTATATGATCAGTCTCCTGCACATGTATATCATTACCGCACTATATGATCAGTCTCCTGCACATGTATATCATTACTGCACTATGTGATCAGTCTCCTGCACATGTATATCATTACCGCACTATATGATCAGTCTCCTGCACATGTATATCATTACCGCACTATATGATCAGTCTCCTGCACATGTATATCATTACTGCACTATGTGATCAGTCTCCTGCACATGTATATCATTACCGCACTATATGAACAGTCTCCTGCACATGTATATCATTACCGCACTATATGATCAGTCTCCTGCACATGTATATCATTACTGCACTATATGAACAGTCTCCTGCACATGTATATCATTACTGCACTATGTGATCAGTCTCCTGCACATGTATATCATTACTGCACTATGTGATCAGTCTCCTGCACATGTATATCATTAGCTGCACTATGTGATCAGTCCTCCTGCACATGTATATCATTACTGCACTATATGAACAGCCTCCTGCACATGTATATCATTACTGCACTATATGATCAGTCTCCTCCACATGTATATCATTACTGCACTATGTGAACAGTCTCCTGCACATGTATATCATTACTGCACTATGTGAACAGTCTCCTGCACATGTATATCATTACTGCACTATGTGAACAGTTTCCTGCACATGTATATCATTACTGCACTATGTGATCAGTCTCCTGCACATGTATATCATTACCGCACTATATGATCAGTCTCCTGCACATGTATATCATTACTGCACTATATGATCAGTCTCCTGCACATGTATATCATTACTGCACTATATGATCAGTCTCCTGCACATGTATATCATTACAGCACTATATGAACAGTCTCCTGCACATGTATATCATTACTGCACTATATGAACAGTCTCCTGCACATGTATATCATTACTGCACTATGTGATCAGTCTCCTGCACATGTATATCATTACCGCACTATATGATCAGTCTCCTGCACATGTATATCATTACTGCACTATATGATCAGTCTCCTGCACATGTATATCATTACTGCACTATGTGAACAGTCTCCTGCACATGTATATCATTACCGCACTATGTGATCAGTCTCCTGCACATGTATATCATTACTGCACTATGTGATCAGTCTCCTGCACATGTATATCATTACTGCACTATATGATCAGTCTCCTGCACATGTATATCATTACTGCACTATATGATCAGTCTCCTGCACATGTATATCATTACCGCACTATGTGATCAGTCTCCTGCACATGTATATCATTACTGCACTATGTGATCAGTCTCCTGCACATGTATATCATTACTGCACTATGTGATCAGTCTCCTGCACATGTATATCATTACTGCACTATATGATCAGTCTCCTGCACATGTATATCATTACTGCACTATATGATCAGTCTCCTGCACATGTATATCATTACTGCACTATATGATCAGTCTCCTGCACATGTATATCATTACTGCACTATATGATCAGTCTCCTGCACATGTATATCATTACTGCACTATGTGATCAGTCTCCTGCACATGTATATCATTACTGCACTATGTGATCAGTCTCCTGCACATGTATATCATTACTGCACTATGTGATCAGTCTCCTGCACATGTATATCATTACTGCACTATATGATCAGTCTCCTGCACATGTATATCATTACCGCACTATGTGATCAGTCTCCTGCACATGTATATCATTACTGCACTATATGATCAGTCTCCTGCACATGTATATCATTACCGCACTATATGATCAGTCTCCTGCACATGTATATCATTACCTGCACTATGTGATCAGTCTCCTGCACATGTATATCATTACTGCACTATATGATCAGTCTCCTGCACATGTATATCATTACTGCACTATGTGATCAGTCTCCTGCACATGTATATCATTACTGCACTATGTGATCAGTCTCCTGCACATGTATATCATTACTGCACTATATGATCAGTCTCCTGCACATGTATATCATTACCGCACTATATGATCAGTCTCCTGCACATGTATATCATTACTGCACTATATGAACAGTCTCCTGCACATGTATATCATTACCGCACTATATGATCAGTCTCCTGCACATGTATATCATTACTGCACTATATGATCAGTCTCCTGCACATGTATATCATTACTGCACTATATGAACAGTCTCCCTGCACATGTATATCATTACTGCACTATATGATCAGTCTCCTGCACATGTATATCATTACTGCACTATATGATCAGTCTCCTGCACATGTATATCATTACCGCACTATATGATCAGTCTCCTGCACATGTATATCATTACCGCACTATATGATCAGTCTCCTGTACATGTATATCATTACTGCACTATATGATCAGTCTCCTGCACATGTATATCATTACTTGCACTATATGATCAGTCTCCTGCACATGTATATCATTACCGCACTATATGATCAGTCTCCTGCACATGTATATCATTACTGCACTATGTGATCAGTCTCCTGCACATGTATATCATTACTGCACTATATGATCAGTCTCCTGCACATGTATATCATTACCGCACTATATGATCAGTCTCCTGCACATGTATATCATTACCGCACTATGTGATCAGTCTCCTGCACATGTATATCATTACTGCACTATGTGATCAGTCTCCTGCACATGTATATCATTACTGCACTATATGATCAGTCTCCTGCACATGTATATCATTACTGCACTATGTGATCAGTCTCCTGCACATGTATATCATTACCGCACTATGTGATCAGTCTCCTGCACATGTATATCATTACCGCACTATATGATCAGTCTCCTGCACATGTATATCATTACTGCACTATGTGATCAGTCTCCTGCACATGTATATCATTACTGCACTATATGATCAGTCTCCTGCACATGTATATCATTACCGCACTATATGATCAGTCTCCTGCACATGTATATCATTACCGCACTATATGATCAGTCTCCTGCACATGTATATCATTACTGCACTATATGATCAGTCTCCTGCACATGTATATCATTACTGCACTATGTGATCAGTCTCCTGCACATGTATATCATTACTGCACTATATGATCAGTCTCCTGCACATGTATATCATTACTGCACTATGTGATCAGTCTCCTGCACATGTATATCATTACCTGCACTATATGATCAGTCTCCTGCACATGTATATCATTACTGCACTATATGATCAGTCTCCTGCACATGTATATCATTACTGCACTATATGATCAGTCTCCTGCACATGTATATCATTACCTGCACTATATGAACAGTCTCCTGCACATGTATATCATTACTGCACTATATGATCAGTCTCCTGCACATGTATATCATTACTGCACTATGATGATCAGTCTCCTGCACATGTATATCATTACTGCACTATGTGATCAGTCTCCTGGCACATGTATATCATTACTGCACTATATGATCAGTCTCCTGCACATGTATATCATTACCGCACTATGTGATCAGTCTCCTGCACATGTATATCATTACTGCACTATGTGATCAGTCTCCTGCACATGTATATCATTACTGCACTATATGATCAGTCTCCTGCACATGTATATCATTACCGCACTATGTGATCAGTCTCCTGCACATGTATATCATTACTGCACTATATGATCAGTCTCCTGCACATGTATATCATTACCGCACTATGTGATCAGTCTCCTGCACATGTATATCATTACTGCACTATGTGATCAGTCTCCTGCACATGTATATCATTACCGCACTATGTGAATCAGTCTCCTGCACATGTATATCATTACTGCACTATGTGATCAGTCTCCTGCACATGTATATCATTACCGCACTATGTGATCAGTCTCCTGCACATGTATATCATTACTGCACTATGTGATCAGTCTCCTGCACATGTATATCATTACTGCACTATGTGATCAGTCTCCTGCACATGTATATCATTACTGCACTATATGATCAGTCTCCTGCACATGTATATCATTACCGCACTATATGATCAGTCTCCTGCACATGTATATCATTACTGCACTATATGATCAGTCTCCTGCACATGTATATCATTACCGCACTATGTGATCAGTCTCCTGCACATGTATATCAGTCTTACTGCACTATATGATCAGTCTCCTGCACATGTATATCATTACTCGCAACTATGTGATCAGTCTCCTGCACATGTATATCATTACTGCACTATATGATCAGTCTCCTGCACATGTATATCATTACCTGCACTATGTGATCAGTCTCCTGCACATGTATATCATTACTGCACTATGTGATCAGTCTCCTGCACATGTATATCATTACCTGCACTATGTGATCAGTCTCCTGCACATGTATATCATTACTGCACTATGTGATCAGTCTCCTGCACATGTATATCATTACTGCACTATATGATCAGTCTCCTGCACATGTATATCATTACTGCAACTATGTGATCAGTCTCCTGCACATGTATATCATTACCTGCACTATGTGATCAGTCTCCTGCACATGTATATCATTACTCGCACTATATGATCAGTCTCCTGCACATGTATATCAATTACCGCACTATGTGATCAGTCTCCTGCACATGTATATCATTACTGCACTATATGATCAGTCTCCTGCACATGTATATCATTACTGCACTATGTGATCAGTCTCCTGCACATGTATATCATTACTGCACTATGTGATCAGTCTCCTGCACATGTATATCATTACTGCACTATGTGATCAGTCTCCTGCACATGTATATCATTACCTGCACTATGTGATCAGTCTCCTGCACATGTATATCATTACCTGCACTATATGATCAGTCTCCTGCACATGTATATCATTACTGCACTATATGATCAGTCTCCTGCACATGTATATCATTACTGCACTATATGATCAGTCTCCTGCACATGTATATCATTACTGCACTATGTGATCAGTCTCCTGCACATGTATATCATTACTGCACTATATGATCAGTCTCCTGCACATGTATATCATTACCTGCACTATATGATCAGTCTCCTGCACATGTATATCATTACTGCACTATATGATCAGTCTCCTGCACATGTATATCATTACTGCACTATGTGATCAGTCTCCTGCACATGTATATCATTACTGCACTATATGATCAGTCTCCTGCACATGTATATCATTACTGCACTATATGATCAGTCTCCTGCACATGTATATCATTACTGCACTATATGATCAGTCTCCTGCACATGTATATCATTACTGCACTATATGATCAGTCTCCTGCACATGTATATCATTACTGCACTATGTGATCAGTCTCCTGCACATGTATATCATTACTGCACTATATGATCAGTCTCCTGCACATGTATATCATTACCGCACTATATGATCAGTCTCCTGCACATGTATATCATTACTGCACTATATGATCAGTCTCCTGCACATGTATATCATTACTGCACTATATGATCAGTCTCCTGCACATGTATATCATTACTGCACTATGTGATCAGTCTCCTGCACATGTATATCATTACTGCACTATATGAACAGTCTCCTGCACATGTATATCATTACTGCACTATATGATCAGTCTCCTGCACATGTATATCATTACTGCACTATGTGATCAGTCTCCTGCATATATATCATTACTGCACTATATGATCAGTCTCCTGCACATGTATATCATTACTGCACTATGATGATCAGTCTCCTGCACATGTATATCATTACTGCACTATATGATCAGTCTCCTGCACATGTATATCATTACTGCACTATATGATCAGTCTCCTGCACATGTATATCATTACTGCACTATATGATCAGTCTCCTGCACATGTATATCATTACTGCACTATATGATCAGTCTCCTGCACATGTATATCATTACTGCACTATGTGATCAGTCTCCTGCACATGTATATCATTACTGCACTATATGATCAGTCTCCTGCACATGTATATCATTACTGCACTATGTGATCAGTCTCCTGCACATGTATATCATTACTGCACTATATGATCAGTCTCCTGCACATGTATATCATTACTGCACTATATGATCAGTCTCCTGCACATGTATATCATTACTGCACTATATGATCAGTCTCCTGCACATGTATATCATTACCTGCACTATGTGAACAGTCTCCTGCACATGTATATCATTACTGCACTATATGATCAGTCTCCTGCACATGTATATCATTACTGCACTATGTGATCAGTCTCCTGCACATGTATATCATTACTGCACTATGTGAATCAGTCTCCTGCACATGTATATCATTACTGCACTATGTGATCAGTCTCCTGCACATGTATATCATTACCTGCACTATATGATCAGTCTCCTGCACATGTATATCATTACTGCACTATATGATCAGTCTCCTGCACATGTATATCATTACTGCACTATATGATCAGTCTCCTGCACATGTATATCATTACTGCACTATATGATCAGTCTCCTGCACATGTATATCATTACTGCACTATATGATCAGTCTCCTGCACATGTATATCATTACTCGCACTATATGAACAGTCTCCTGCACATGTATATCATTACCGCACTATATGATCAGTATCCTGCACATGTATATCATTACTGCACTATATGATCAGTCTCCTGCACATGTATATCATTACTGCACTATATGATCAGTCTCCTGCACATGTATATCATTACTGCACTATATGATCAGTCTCCTGCACATGTATATCATTACTGCACTATTATGATCAGTCTCCTGCACATGTATATCATTACTGCACTATGTGATCAGTCTCCTGCACATGTATATCATTACTGCACTATGTGATCAGTCTCCTGCACATGTATATCATTACTGCACTATGTGATCAGTCTCCTGCACATGTATATCATTACTGCACTATATGATCAGTCTCCTGCACATGATATATCATTACTGCACTATATGATCAGTCTCCTGCACATGTATATCATTACCGCACTATGTGATCAGTCTCCTGCACATGTATATCATTACTGCACTATGTGATCAGTCTCCTGCACATGTATATCATTACCGCACTATGTGATCAGTCTCCTGCACATGTATATCATTACCGCACTATGTGATCAGTCTCCTGCACATGTAAATCATTACTGCACTATATGATCAGTCTCCTGACACATGTATATCATTACTGCACTATATGATCAGTCTCCTGCACATGTATATCATTACCGCACTATGTGATCAGTCTCCTGCACATGTATATCATTACCGCACTATGTGATCAGTCTCCTGCACATGTATATCATTACTGCACTATGTGAACAGTCCTCCTGCACATGTATAACATTACCTGCACTATTTGATCAGTCTCCTGCACATGTATATCATTACTGCACTATATGAACAGTCTCCTGCACATGTATATCATTACTGCACTATATGATCAGTCTCCTGCACATGTATATCATTACCTGCACTATGTGATCAGTCTCCTGCACATGTATATCATTACCTGCACTATGTGATCAGTCTCCTGCACATGTATATCATTACCGCACTATGTGATCAGTCTCCTGCACATGTATATCATTACTGCACTATATGATCAGTCTCCTGCACATGTATATCATTACTGCACTATGTGATCAGTCTCCTGCACATGTATATCATTACTGCACTATGTGAACAGTCTCCTGCACATGTATATCATTACTGCACTATGTGATCAGTCTCCTGCCACATGTATATCATTACTGCACTATGTGATCAGTCTCCTGCACATGTATATCATTACCTGCTCTATGTGATCAGTCTCCTGCACATGTATATCATTACTGCACTATATGATCAGTCTCCTGCACATGTATATCATTACCGCACTATGTGAACAGTCTCCTGCACATGTATATCATTACTGCACTATGTGATCAGTCTCCTGCACATGTATATCATTACTGCACTATATGATCAGTCTCCTGCACATGTATATCATTACCTGCACTATGTGATCAGTCTCCTGCACATGTATATCATTACCTGCACTATGTGATCAGTCTCCTGCACATGTATATCATTACCGCACTATGTGAACAGTCTCCTGCACATGTATATCATTACTGCACTATGTGATCAGTCTCCTGCACATGTATATCATTACTGCACTATGTGATCAGTCTCCTGCACATGTATATCATTACCGCTCTATGTGATCAGTCTCCTGCACATGTATATCATTACTGCACTATATGATCAGTCTCCTGCACATGTATATCATTACTGCACTATATGATCAGTCTCCTGCACATGTATATCATTACTGCACTATATGATCAGTCTCCTGCACATGTATATCATTACTGCACTATATGATCAGTCTCCTGCACATGTATATCATTACTGCACTATATGATCAGTCTCCTGCACATGTATATCATTACTGCACTATATGATCAGTCTCCTGCACATGTATATCATTACTGCACTATATGATCAGTCTCCTGCACATGTATATCATTACTGCACTATGTGATCAGTCTCCTGCACATGTATATCATTACTGCACTATATGATCAGTCTCCTGCACATGTATATCATTACTGCACTATATGATCAGTCTCCTGCACATGTATATCATTACTGCACTATATGATCAGTCTCCTGCACATGTATATCATTACTGCACTATATGATCAGTCTCCTGCACATGTATATCATTACTGCACTATATGATCAGTCTCCTGCACATGTATATCATTACTGCACTATATGATCAGTCTCCTGCACATGTATATCATTACTGCACTATATGATCAGTCTCCTGCACATGTATATCATTACTGCACTATATGATCAGTCTCCTGCACATGTATATCATTACCTGCACTATATGATCAGTCTCCTGCACATGTATATCATTACTGCACTATATGATCAGTCTCCTGCACATGTATATCATTACTGCACTATATGATCAGTCCTCCTGTACATGTATATCATTACTGCTCTTATATGATCAGTCTCCTGCACATGTATATCATTACTGCACTATGTGATCAGTCTCCTGCACATGTATATCATTACCGCACTATGTGATCAGTCTCCTGCACATGTATATCATTACTGCACTATGTGATCAGTCTCCTGCACATGTATATCATTACTGCACTATATGATCAGTCTCCTGCACATGTATATCATTACCGCACTATGTGATCAGTCTCCTGCACATGTATATCATTACTGCACTATGTGATCAGTCTCCTGCACATGTATATCATTACTGCACTATATGATCAGTCTCCTGTACATGTATATCATTACTGCTTATATGATCAGTCTCCTGCACATGTATATCATTACTGCACTATGTGATCAGTCTCCTGCACATGTATATCATTACCTGCACTATGTGATCAGTCTCCTGCACATGTATATCATTACTGCACTATGTGATCAGTCTCCTGCACATGTATATCATTACTGCACTATATGATCAGTCTCCTGCACATGTATATCATTACTGCACTAGTGTGATCAGTCTCCTGCACATGTATATCATTACTGCACTATATGATCAGTCTCCTGCACATGTATATCATTACCGCACTATATGATCAGTCTCCTGCACATGTATATCATTACTGCACTATGTGATCAGTCTCCTGCACATGTATATCATTACTGCACTATATGATCAGTCTCCTGCACATGTATATCATTACCGCACTATATGATCAGTCTCCTGCACATGTATATCATTACTGCACTATGTGATCAGTCTTCCTGCACATGTATATCATTACTGCACTATG
>NW_026609046.1:0-42821 GCF_029499605.1 Hyla sarda | reverse complement strand
CAAGCAGTGATAGTGCCCATGAAGGGGACCTTGTTGGGCCCGCCCCTTTCACGGTTATCGCTTCTCGGCCTTTTGGCTAAGATCAAGTGTAGTATCTGTTCTTATCAGTTTAATATCTGATACGTCCCCTATCTGGGGACCATATATTAAATGGATTTTTGAGAACGGGGGCCGATTTCGAAGCTTGCTTCCGTCGCCCTATGCATTGACCCGATATGGCAGTATCTTCGGGTACAGTGCACCACCCCCTTACAGGGTTAAAAAGAAAGATTCCTACTTTCATTGCTACCTGCTTGCTGGCTAGCCAGCTAGCCAGCCCTGTGGGCCTTGCTGCTGCAGCCAAAAAACAAAAGGTGGTGCTGCTGCTGCTGCTTCTGCTGCTTCTGCTTGTGTCTGGCCGCTGTTGGAGCGTCCAGGCACAGGACTTCTGCTGCTGCTGACTAAATGGCCTCCTTAATTGGATCATTTGAGTAGCCAGCACACCTGTGCAGGTAGGGCATGACATGATAGGCAGCTGCCTTGATAGCGGGTGGGTGCTGAATGTTCCTAATTGACAAAATAAGATTAATGCTTATGAAGAAATATAAAATCTCATCCCTTCCCCAATATCGCGCCACACCCCTACCCCTTAATTCCCTGGTTGAACTTGATGGACATATGTCTTTTTTCGACCGTACTAACTATGTAACTATGTAACATAACATGGGGGGGGGGGGGGGGGGGTCTCCTGGCTGTTCACACAGGTGTGTCATTGCTGTACATTGACCATGCATTGCTTCTGTGGTATTGCAAAGGCAAAGACAAATGCTTCCAGCCATCCATTGCACTAATGGATTGGTCATCAGCTGGCTGTCTATGTCCCGCATCAATATAGACCAAAGTACAGAGGGTTAGGCTATGCTATTGTGCACCTACCTGATGCATCAGAAGGTGCGAGGCCCTTGCTAAATTCTGTGCACAGACTTTGAGATCTATACTTTAGACTGTATCTAAACCTGCTCCAACATGGACTGACATTCTGGCCTACTTTCAGCCGATGCGACTTGTCTGTCGCTGAACAGTCGCTTTTTATGTATTCAGCACCTATGTATAATGTTGTAAAAATGCTCTAGAAGCTAAAGTCGCAGAAATGTCACACATATTTGGCCTGCAACTTTCTGTGCGACAAATTCAGACAGGAAAAATCAGTATAAATCCTTAGAAAATTATCCCCCAGTGTCTCCATCTGCTGGCGGTATTGAATAAGCATTGCTGCACTGATGGGGTATGCATTAGACGAAAAAAAAGAAGAAAAAGAAGAATAATACGCCCAGAAAAGAGGCGAAAAGGAGAAAAACGTAAAAAAACGTGAAAAAAAAGTAAGAGGAAGAGAAGGGAAAAAAAGGTGGAAATGG
The DNA here is from genome assembly GCF_029499605.1 of Hyla sarda. Lineage (NCBI taxonomy): Eukaryota > Metazoa > Chordata > Amphibia > Anura > Hylidae > Hyla > Hyla sarda. Next base: position 41,427 of record NW_026609046.1, on the reverse strand, counting down.
GTTTAAAAGTGATTTCGGCGGAGAAATATATATATATATATATATATATATATATATATATATATATATATATATATACGCGCACACACACACATATATATAAACGTATTCTCTGTTGAGATATTGCAGCCGCTGCTGTGTCCAGGCCCAGGAGCCTTAGCACTGTGCTGTGATGTCACTCAATACCACTGACATCACTAGGTGTAAACAACATCTCTCCTTTGCTGTGTATGTGACTATGGAGCTGTTTGGTGATGTCGTCTATTATGGCCTTCATAGAAGCAACAGGAGATTGTTGCATCCATCTAGAACCCTCAGAACTACAGTGCTATGATGTCACTCACTTCCACAGGCCTTGCAGAGTGTAAACAACAACAACCCAGCTTTGTTGTGTATGTAACCATAGGGATTTGTGATGTCACCTAGAACCTTCACAGCAGCGACAGCTTTATGAGGAGCATCAGCACTGCTCTGCCTGAGCAGAACCATCACCGCCATAGGTTGTCAAATAACCCGGATTTAACCCACACAGGTAAGTCCAATGGGGTGCAGGCATGTCCTCTATGCTTACAGCTTCCCGTGGGTGTTGGTTTGATACCGTTTGGGGACAGCCAAGGAGGCATCTGCAGGCAACAAAGGTAGGTGTGTGCTTGTGTGTGTGTTTCCTATGCAGATCCTAAGCCCAGTGTCACATGCAAGTAGGAGGAGTAAGAAGGGTTCCTGGCAAATCCGGGTTATGGATTGCATTTAAAAAGGCCCCGTGGGAGTGCAATGGGCCCCTGTCTTGCTGCTTAGCAATAATGGTATGGGTTTAGGTTCTGCTGTGTGTACTGGTGGTTGACTGCCCCCCAGCCCAGAGTGTGCATGGAAAATTGTCTGGCAGCCTCCCTGACAGCAAGCAGTGATAGTGCCCATGAAGGGGACCTTGTTGGGCCCGCCCCTTTCACGGTTATCGCTTCTCGGCCTTTTGGCTAAGATCAAGTGTAGTATCTGTTCTTATCAGTTTAATATCTGATACGTCCCCTATCTGGGGACCATATATTAAATGGATTTTTGAGAACGGGGGCCGATTTCGAAGCTTGCTTCCGTCGCCCTATGCATTGACCCGATATGGCAGTATCTTCGGGTACAGTGCACCACCCCCTTACAGGGTTAAAAAGAAAGATTCCTACTTTCATTGCTACCTGCTTGCTGGCTAGCCAGCTAGCCAGCCCTGTGGGCCTTGCTGCTGCAGCCAAAAAACAAAAGGTGGTGCTGCTGCTGCTGCTGCTGCTTCTGCTTGTGTCTGGCCGCTGTTGGAGCGTCCAGGCACAGGACTTCTGCTGCTGCTGACTAAATGGCCTCCTTAATTGGATCATTTGAGTAGCCAGCACACCTGTGCAGGTAGGGCATGACATGATAGGCAGCTGCCTTGATAGCGGGTGGGTGCTGAATGTTCCTAATTGACAAAATAAGATTAATGCTTATGAAGAAATATAAAATCTCATCCCTTCCCCAATATCGCGCCACACCCCTACCCCTTAATTCCCTGGTTGAACTTGATGGACATATGTCTTTTTTCGACCGTACTAACTATGTAACTATGTAACATAACATGGGGGGGGGTCTCCTGGCTGTTCACACAGGTGTGTCATTGCTGTACATTGACCATGCATTGCTTCTGTGGTATTGCAAAGGCAAAGACAAATGCTTCCAGCCATCCATTGCACTAATGGATTGGTCATCAGCTGGCTGTCTATGTCCCGCATCAATATAGACCAAAGTACAGAGGGTTAGGCTATGCTATTGTGCACCTACCTGATGCATCAGAAGGTGCGAGGCCCTTGCTAAATTCTGTGCACAGACTTTGAGATCTATACTTTAGACTGTATCTAAACCTGCTCCAACATGGACTGACATTCTGGCCTACTTTCAGCCGATGCGACTTGTCTGTCGCTGAACAGTCGCTTTTTATGTATTCAGCACCTATGTATAATGTTGTAAAAATGCTCTAGAAGCTAAAGTCGCAGAAATGTCACACATATTTGGCCTGCAACTTTCTGTGCGACAAATTCAGACAGGAAAAATCAGTATAAATCCTTAGAAAATTATCCCCCAGTGTCTCCATCTGCTGGCGGTATTGAATAAGCATTGCTGCACTGATGGGGTATGCATTAGACGAAAAAAAAGAAGAAAAAGAAGAATAATACGCCCAGAAAAGAGGCGAAAAGGAGAAAAACGTAAAAAAACGTGAAAAAAAAGTAAGAGGAAGAGAAGGGAAAAAAAGGTGGAAATGGGTTTAAAAGTGATTTCGGCGGAGAAATATATATATATATATATATATATATATATATATATATATATATATATATATATACGCGCACACACACACATATATATAAACGTATTCTCTGTTGAGATATTGCAGCCGCTGCTGTGTCCAGGCCCAGGAGCCTTAGCACTGTGCTGTGATGTCACTCAATACCACTGACATCACTAGGTGTAAACAACATCTCTCCTTTGCTGTGTATGTGACTATGGAGCTGTTTGGTGATGTCGTCTATTATGGCCTTCATAGAAGCAACAGGAGATTGTTGCATCCATCTAGAACCCTCAGAACTACAGTGCTATGATGTCACTCACTTCCACAGGCCTTGCAGAGTGTAAACAACAACAACCCAGCTTTGTTGTGTATGTAACCATAGGGATTTGTGATGTCACCTAGAACCTTCACAGCAGCGACAGCTTTATGAGGAGCATCAGCACTGCTCTGCCTGAGCAGAACCATCACCGCCATAGGTTGTCAAATAACCCGGATTTAACCCACACAGGTAAGTCCAATGGGGTGCAGGCATGTCCTCTATGCTTACAGCTTCCCGTGGGTGTTGGTTTGATACCGTTTGGGGACAGCCAAGGAGGCATCTGCAGGCAACAAAGGTAGGTGTGTGCTTGTGTGTGTGTTTCCTATGCAGATCCTAAGCCCAGTGTCACATGCAAGTAGGAGGAGTAAGAAGGGTTCCTGGCAAATCCGGGTTATGGATTGCATTTAAAAAGGCCCCGTGGGAGTGCAATGGGCCCCTGTCTTGCTGCTTAGCAATAATGGTATGGGTTTAGGTTCTGCTGTGTGTACTGGTGGTTGACTGCCCCCCAGCCCAGAGTGTGCATGGAAAATTGTCTGGCAGCCTCCCTGACAGCAAGCAGTGATAGTGCCCATGAAGGGGACCTTGTTGGGCCCGCCCCTTTCACGGTTATCGCTTCTCGGCCTTTTGGCTAAGATCAAGTGTAGTATCTGTTCTTATCAGTTTAATATCTGATACGTCCCCTATCTGGGGACCATATATTAAATGGATTTTTGAGAACGGGGGCCGATTTCGAAGCTTGCTTCCGTCGCCCTATGCATTGACCCGATATGGCAGTATCTTCGGGTACAGTGCACCACCCCCTTACAGGGTTAAAAAGAAAGATTCCTACTTTCATTGCTACCTGCTTGCTGGCTAGCCAGCTAGCCAGCCCTGTGGGCCTTGCTGCTGCAGCCAAAAAACAAAAGGTGGTGCTGCTGCTGCTGCTTCTGCTGCTTCTGCTTGTGTCTGGCCGCTGTTGGAGCGTCCAGGCACAGGACTTCTGCTGCTGCTGACTAAATGGCCTCCTTAATTGGATCATTTGAGTAGCCAGCACACCTGTGCAGGTAGGGCATGACATGATAGGCAGCTGCCTTGATAGCGGGTGGGTGCTGAATGTTCCTAATTCACAAAATAAGATTAATGCTTATGAAGAAATATAAAATCTCATCCCTTCCCCAATATCGCGCCACACCCCTACCCCTTAATTCCCTGGTTGAACTTGATGGACATATGTCTTTTTTCGACCGTACTAACTATGTAACTATGTAACATAACATGGGGGGGGGGGGGGGGTCTCCTGGCTGTTCACACAGGTGTGTCATTGCTGTACATTGACCATGCATTGCTTCTGTGGTATTGCAAAGGCAAAGACAAATGCTTCCAGCCATCCATTGCACTAATGGATTGGTCATCAGCTGGCTGTCTATGTCCCGCATCAATATAGACCAAAGTACAGAGGGTTAGGCTATGCTATTGTGCACCTACCTGATGCATCAGAAGGTGCGAGGCCCTTGCTAAATTCTGTGCACAGACTTTGAGATCTATACTTTAGACTGTATCTAAACCTGCTCCAACATGGACTGACATTCTGGCCTACTTTCAGCCGATGCGACTTGTCTGTCGCTGAACAGTCGCTTTTTATGTATTCAGCACCTATGTATAATGTTGTAAAAATGCTCTAGAAGCTAAAGTCGCTGAAATGTCACACATATTTGGCCTGCAACTTTCTGTGCGACAAATTCAGACAGGAAAAATCAGTATAAATCCTTAGAAAATTATCCCCCAGTGTCTCCATCTGCTGGCGGTATTGAATAAGCATTGCTGCACTGATGGGGTATGCATTAGACGAAAAAAAAGAAGAAAAAGAAGAATAATACGCCCAGAAAAGAGGCGAAAAGGAGAAAAACGTAAAAAAACGTGAAAAAAAAGTAAGAGGAAGAGAAGGGAAAAAAAGGTGGAAATGGGTTTAAAAGTGATTTCGGCGGAGAAATATATATATATATATATATATATATATATATATATATATATACGCGCACACACACACATATATATAAACGTATTCTCCGTTGAGATATTGCAGCCGCTGCTGTGTCCAGGCCCAGGAGCCTTAGCACTGTGCTGTGATGTCACTCAATACCACTGACATCACTAGGTGTAAACAACATCTCTCCTTTGCTGTGTATGTGACTATGGAGCTGTTTGGTGATGTCGTCTATTATGGCCTTCATAGAAGCAACAGGAGATTGTTGCATCCATCTAGAACCCTCAGAACTACAGTGCTATGATGTCACTCACTTCCACAGGCCTTGCAGAGTGTAAACAACAACAACCCAGCTTTGTTGTGTATGTAACCATAGGGATTTGTGATGTCACCTAGAACCTTCACAGCAGCGACAGCTTTATGAGGAGCATCAGCACTGCTCTGCCTGAGCAGAACCATCACCGCCATAGGTTGTCAAATAACCCGGATTTAACCCACACAGGTAAGTCCAATGGGGTGCAGGCATGTCCTCTATGCTTACAGCTTCCCGTGGGTGTTGGTTTGATACCGTTTGGGGACAGCCAAGGAGGCATCTGCAGGCAACAAAGGTAGGTGTGTGCTTGTGTGTGTGTTTCCTATGCAGATCCTAAGCCCAGTGTCACATGCAAGTAGGAGGAGTAAGAAGGGTTCCTGGCAAATCCGGGTTATGGATTGCATTTAAAAAGGCCCCGTGGGAGTGCAATGGGCCCCTGTCTTGCTGCTTAGCAATAATGGTATGGGTTTAGGTTCTGCTGTGTGTACTGGTGGTTGACTGCCCCCCAGCCCAGAGTGTGCATGGAAAATTGTCTGGCAGCCTCCCTGACAGCAAGCAGTGATAGTGCCCATGAAGGGGACCTTGTTGGGCCCGCCCCTTTCACGGTTATCGCTTCTCGGCCTTTTGGCTAAGATCAAGTGTAGTATCTGTTCTTATCAGTTTAATATCTGATACGTCCCCTATCTGGGGACCATATATTAAATGGATTTTTGAGAACGGGGGCCGATTTCGAAGCTTGCTTCCGTCGCCCTATGCATTGACCCCATATGGCAGTATCTTCGGGTACAGTGCACCACCCCCTTACAGGGTTAAAAAGAAAGATTCCTACTTTCATTGCTACCTGCTTGCTGGCTAGCCAGCTAGCCAGCCCTGTGGGCCTTGCTGCTGCAGCCAAAAAACAAAAGGTGGTGCTGCTGCTGCTGCTTCTGCTGCTTCTGCTTGTGTCTGGCCGCTGTTGGAGCGTCCAGGCACAGGACTTCTGCTGCTGCTGACTAAATGGCCTCCTTAATTGGATCATTTGAGTAGCCAGCACACCTGTGCAGGTAGGGCATGACATGATAGGCAGCTGCCTTGATAGCGGGTGGGTGCTGAATGTTCCTAATTGACAAAATAAGATTAATGCTTATGAAGAAATATAAAATCTCATCCCTTCCCCAATATCGCGCCACACCCCTACCCCTTAATTCCCTGGTTGAACTTGATGGACATATGTCTTTTTTCGACCGTACTAACTATGTAACTATGTAACATAACATGGGGGGGGGGGGGGGTCTCCTGGCTGTTCACACAGGTGTGTCATTGCTGTACATTGACCATGCATTGCTTCTGTGGTATTGCAAAGGCAAAGACAAATGCTTCCAGCCATCCATTGCACTAATGGATTGGTCATCAGCTGGCTGTCTATGTCCCGCATCAATATAGACCAAAGTACAGAGGGTTAGGCTATGCTATTGTGCACCTACCTGATGCATCAGAAGGTGCGAGGCCCTTGCTAAATTCTGTGCACAGACTTTGAGATCTATACTTTAGACTGTATCTAAACCTGCTCCAACATGGACTGACATTCTGGCCTACTTTCAGCCGATGCGACTTGTCTGTCGCTGAACAGTCGCTTTTTATGTATTCAGCACCTATGTATAATGTTGTAAAAATGCTCTAGAAGCTAAAGTCGCAGAAATGTCACACATATTTGGCCTGCAACTTTCTGTGCGACAAATTCAGACAGGAAAAATCAGTATAAATCCTTAGAAAATTATCCCCCAGTGTCTCCATCTGCTGGCGGTATTGAATAAGCATTGCTGCACTGATGGGGTATGCATTAGACGAAAAAAAAGAAGAAAAAGAAGAATAATACGCCCAGAAAAGAGGCGAAAAGGAGAAAAACGTAAAAAAACGTGAAAAAAAAGTAAGAGGAAGAGAAGGGAAAAAAAGGTGGAAATGGGTTTAAAAGTGATTTCGGCGGAGAATATATATATATATATATATATATATATATATATATATATATATATATATATACGCGCACACACACACATATATATAAACGTATTCTCCGTTGAGATATTGCAGCCGCTGCTGTGTCCAGGCCCAGGAGCCTTAGCACTGTGCTGTGATGTCACTCAATACCACTGACATCACTAGGTGTAAACAACATCTCTCCTTTGCTGTGTATGTGACTATGGAGCTGTTTGGTGATGTCGTCTATTATGGCCTTCATAGAAGCAACAGGAGATTGTTGCATCCATCTAGAACCCTCAGAACTACAGTGCTATGATGTCACTCACTTCCACAGGCCTTGCAGAGTGTAAACAACAACAACCCAGCTTTGTTGTGTATGTAACCATAGGGATTTGTGATGTCACCTAGAACCTTCACAGCAGCGACAGCTTTATGAGGAGCATCAGCACTGCTCTGCCTGAGCAGAACCATCACCGCCATAGGTTGTCAAATAACCCGGATTTAACCCACACAGGTAAGTCCAATGGGGTGCAGGCATGTCCTCTATGCTTACAGCTTCCCGTGGGTGTTGGTTTGATACCGTTTGGGGACAGCCAAGGAGGCATCTGCAGGCAACAAAGGTAGGTGTGTGCTTGTGTGTGTGTTTCCTATGCAGATCCTAAGCCCAGTGTCACATGCAAGTAGGAGGAGTAAGAAGGGTTCCTGGCAAATCCGGGTTATGGATTGCATTTAAAAAGGCCCCGTGGGAGTGCAATGGGCCCCTGTCTTGCTGCTTAGCAATAATGGTATGGGTTTAGGTTCTGCTGTGTGTACTGGTGGTTGACTGCCCCCCAGCCCAGAGTGTGCATGGAAAATTGTCTGGCAGCCTCCCTGACAGCAAGCAGTGATAGTGCCCATGAAGGGGACCTTGTTGGGCCCGCCCCTTTCACGGTTATCGCTTCTCGGCCTTTTGGCTAAGATCAAGTGTAGTATCTGTTCTTATCAGTTTAATATCTGATACGTCCCCTATCTGGGGACCATATATTAAATGGATTTTTGAGAACGGGGGCCGATTTCGAAGCTTGCTTCCGTCGCCCTATGCATTGACCCGATATGGCAGTATCTTCGGGTACAGTGCACCACCCCCTTACAGGGTTAAAAAGAAAGATTCCTACTTTCATTGCTACCTGCTTGCTGGCTAGCCAGCTAGCCAGCCCTGTGGGCCTTGCTGCTGCAGCCAAAAAACAAAAGGTGGTGCTGCTGCTGCTGCTTCTGCTGCTTCTGCTTGTGTCTGGCCGCTGTTGGAGCGTCCAGGCACAGGACTTCTGCTGCTGCTGACTAAATGGCCTCCTTAATTGGATCATTTGAGTAGCCAGCACACCTGTGCAGGTAGGGCATGACATGATAGGCAGCTGCCTTGATAGCGGGTGGGTGCTGAATGTTCCTAATTGACAAAATAAGATTAATGCTTATGAAGAAATATAAAATCTCATCCCTTCCCCAATATCGCGCCACACCCCTACCCCTTAATTCCCTGGTTGAACTTGATGGACATATGTCTTTTTTCGACCGTACTAACTATGTAACTATGTAACATAACATGGGGGGGGGGGGGGGGGGTCTCCTGGCTGTTCACACAGGTGTGTCATTGCTGTACATTGACCATGCATTGCTTCTGTGGTATTGCAAAGGCAAAGACAAATGCTTCCAGCCATCCATTGCACTAATGGATTGGTCATCAGCTGGCTGTCTATGTCCCGCATCAATATAGACCAAAGTACAGAGGGTTAGGCTATGCTATTGTGCACCTACCTGATGCATCAGAAGGTGCGAGGCCCTTGCTAAATTCTGTGCACAGACTTTGAGATCTATACTTTAGACTGTATCTAAACCTGCTCCAACATGGACTGACATTCTGGCCTACTTTCAGCCGATGCGACTTGTCTGTCGCTGAACAGTCGCTTTTTATGTATTCAGCACCTATGTATAATGTTGTAAAAATGCTCTAGAAGCTAAAGTCGCAGAAATGTCACACATATTTGGCCTGCAACTTTCTGTGCGACAAATTCAGACAGGAAAAATCAGTATAAATCCTTAGAAAATTATCCCCCAGTGTCTCCATCTGCTGGCGGTATTGAATAAGCATTGCTGCACTGATGGGGTATGCATTAGACGAAAAAAAAGAAGAAAAAGAAGAATAATACGCCCAGAAAAGAGGCGAAAAGGAGAAAAACGTAAAAAAACGTGAAAAAAAAGTAAGAGGAAGAGAAGGGAAAAAAAGGTGGAAATGGGTTTAAAAGTGATTTCGGCGGAGAAATATATATATATATATATATATATATATATATATATATATATATATATATACGCGCACACACACACACATATATATAAACATATTCTCCGTTGAGATATTGCAGCCGCTGCTGTGTCCAGGCCCAGGAGCCTTAGCACTGTGCTGTGATGTCACTCAATACCACTGACATCACTAGGTGTAAACAACATCTCTCCTTTGCTGTGTATGTGACTATGGAGCTGTTTGGTGATGTCGTCTATTATGGCCTTCATAGAAGCAACAGGAGATTGTTGCATCCATCTAGAACCCTCAGAACTACAGTGCTATGATGTCACTCACTTCCACAGGCCTTGCAGAGTGTAAACAACAACAACCCAGCTTTGTTGTGTATGTAACCATAGGGATTTGTGATGTCACCTAGAACCTTCACAGCAGCGACAGCTTTATGAGGAGCATCAGCACTGCTCTGCCTGAGCAGAACCATCACCGCCATAGGTTGTCAAATAACCCGGATTTAACCCACACAGGTAAGTCCAATGGGGTGCAGGCATGTCCTCTATGCTTACAGCTTCCCGTGGGTGTTGGTTTGATACCGTTTGGGGACAGCCAAGGAGGCATCTGCAGGCAACAAAGGTAGGTGTGTGCTTGTGTGTGTGTTTCCTATGCAGATCCTAAGCCCAGTGTCACATGCAAGTAGGAGGAGTAAGAAGGGTTCCTGGCAAATCCGGGTTATGGATTGCATTTAAAAAGGCCCCGTGGGAGTGCAATGGGCCCCTGTCTTGCTGCTTAGCAATAATGGTATGGGTTTAGGTTCTGCTGTGTGTACTGGTGGTTGACTGCCCCCCAGCCCAGAGTGTGCATGGAAAATTGTCTGGCAGCCTCCCTGACAGCAAGCAGTGATAGTGCCCATGAAGGGGACCTTGTTGGGCCCGCCCCTTTCACGGTTATCGCTTCTCGGCCTTTTGGCTAAGATCAAGTGTAGTATCTGTTCTTATCAGTTTAATATCTGATACGTCCCCTATCTGGGGACCATATATTAAATGGATTTTTGAGAACGGGGGCCGATTTCGAAGCTTGCTTCCGTCGCCCTATGCATTGACCCGATATGGCAGTATCTTCGGGTACAGTGCACCACCCCCTTACAGGGTTAAAAAGAAAGATTCCTACTTTCATTGCTACCTGCTTGCTGGCTAGCCAGCTAGCCAGCCCTGTGGGCCTTGCTGCTGCAGCCAAAAAACAAAAGGTGGTGCTGCTGCTGCTGCTTCTGCTGCTTCTGCTTGTGTCTGGCCGCTGTTGGAGCGTCCAGGCACAGGACTTCTGCTGCTGCTGACTAAATGGCCTCCTTAATTGGATCATTTGAGTAGCCAGCACACCTGTGCAGGTAGGGCATGACATGATAGGCAGCTGCCTTGATAGCGGGTGGGTGCTGAATGTTCCTAATTGACAAAATAAGATTAATGCTTATGAAGAAATATAAAATCTCATCCCTTCCCCAATATCGCGCCACACCCCTACCCCTTAATTCCCTGGTTGAACTTGATGGACATATGTCTTTTTTCGACCGTACTAACTATGTAACTATGTAACATAACATGGGGGGGGGGGGGGGGTCTCCTGGCTGTTCACACAGGTGTGTCATTGCTGTACATTGACCATGCATTGCTTCTGTGGTATTGCAAAGGCAAAGACAAATGCTTCCAGCCATCCATTGCACTAATGGATTGGTCATCAGCTGGCTGTCTATGTCCCGCATCAATATAGACCAAAGTACAGAGGGTTAGGCTATGCTATTGTGCACCTACCTGATGCATCAGAAGGTGCGAGGCCCTTGCTAAATTCTGTGCACAGACTTTGAGATCTATACTTTAGACTGTATCTAAACCTGCTCCAACATGGACTGACATTCTGGCCTACTTTCAGCCGATGCGACTTGTCTGTCGCTGAACAGTCGCTTTTTATGTATTCAGCACCTATGTATAATGTTGTAAAAATGCTCTAGAAGCTAAAGTCGCAGAAATGTCACACATATTTGGCCTGCAACTTTCTGTGCGACAAATTCAGACAGGAAAAATCAGTATAAATCCTTAGAAAATTATCCCCCAGTGTCTCCATCTGCTGGCGGTATTGAATAAGCATTGCTGCACTGATGGGGTATGCATTAGACGAAAAAAAAGAAGAAAAAGAAGAATAATACGCCCAGAAAAGAGGCGAAAAGGAGAAAAACGTAAAAAAACGTGAAAAAAAAGTAAGAGGAAGAGAAGGGAAAAAAAGGTGGAAATGGGTTTAAAAGTGATTTCGGCGGAGAATATATATATATATATATATATATATATATATATATATATATATATACGCGCACACACACACATATATATAAACGTATTCTCCGTTGAGATATTGCAGCCGCTGCTGTGTCCAGGCCCAGGAGCCTTAGCACTGTGCTGTGATGTCACTCAATACCACTGACATCACTAGGTGTAAACAACATCTCTCCTTTGCTGTGTATGTGACTATGGAGCTGTTTGGTGATGTCGTCTATTATGGCCTTCATAGAAGCAACAGGAGATTGTTGCATCCATCTAGAACCCTCAGAACTACAGTGCTATGATGTCACTCACTTCCACAGGCCTTGCAGAGTGTAAACAACAACAACCCAGCTTTGTTGTGTATGTAACCATAGGGATTTGTGATGTCACCTAGAACCTTCACAGCAGCGACAGCTTTATGAGGAGCATCAGCACTGCTCTGCCTGAGCAGAACCATCACCGCCATAGGTTGTCAAATAACCCGGATTTAACCCACACAGGTAAGTCCAATGGGGTGCAGGCATGTCCTCTATGCTTACAGCTTCCCGTGGGTGTTGGTTTGATACCGTTTGGGGACAGCCAAGGAGGCATCTGCAGGCAACAAAGGTAGGTGTGTGCTTGTGTGTGTGTTTCCTATGCAGATCCTAAGCCCAGTGTCACATGCAAGTAGGAGGAGTAAGAAGGGTTCCTGGCAAATCCGGGTTATGGATTGCATTTAAAAAGGCCCCGTGGGAGTGCAATGGGCCCCTGTCTTGCTGCTTAGCAATAATGGTATGGGTTTAGGTTCTGCTGTGTGTACTGGTGGTTGACTGCCCCCCAGCCCAGAGTGTGCATGGAAAATTGTCTGGCAGCCTCCCTGACAGCAAGCAGTGATAGTGCCCATGAAGGGGACCTTGTTGGGCCCGCCCCTTTCACGGTTATCGCTTCTCGGCCTTTTGGCTAAGATCAAGTGTAGTATCTGTTCTTATCAGTTTAATATCTGATACGTCCCCTATCTGGGGACCATATATTAAATGGATTTTTGAGAACGGGGGCCGATTTCGAAGCTTGCTTCCGTCGCCCTATGCATTGACCCGATATGGCAGTATCTTCGGGTACAGTGCACCACCCCCTTACAGGGTTAAAAAGAAAGATTCCTACTTTCATTGCTACCTGCTTGCTGGCTAGCCAGCTAGCCAGCCCTGTGGGCCTTGCTGCTGAAGCCAAAAAACAAAAGGTGGTGCTGCTGCTGCTGCTTCTGCTGCTTCTGCTTGTGTCTGGCCGCTGTTGGAGCGTCCAGGCACAGGACTTCTGCTGCTGCTGACTAAATGGCCTCCTTAATTGGATCATTTGAGTAGCCAGCACACCTGTGCAGGTAGGGCATGACATGATAGGCAGCTGCCTTGATAGCGGGTGGGTGCTGAATGTTCCTAATTGACAAAATAAGATTAATGCTTATGAAGAAATATAAAATCTCATCCCTTCCCCAATATCGCGCCACACCCCTACCCCTTAATTCCCTGGTTGAACTTGATGGACATATGTCTTTTTTCGACCGTACTAACTATGTAACTATGTAACATAACATGGGGGGGGGGGGGGGGGGGGTCTCCTGGCTGTTCACACAGGTGTGTCATTGCTGTACATTGACCATGCATTGCTTCTGTGGTATTGCAAAGGCAAAGACAAATGCTTCCAGCCATCCATTGCACTAATGGATTGGTCATCAGCTGGCTGTCTATGTCCCGCATCAATATAGACCAAAGTACAGAGGGTTAGGCTATGCTATTGTGCACCTACCTGATGCATCAGAAGGTGCGAGGCCCTTGCTAAATTCTGTGCACAGACTTTGAGATCTATACTTTAGACTGTATCTAAACCTGCTCCAACATGGACTGACATTCTGGCCTACTTTCAGCCGATGCGACTTGTCTGTCGCTGAACAGTCGCTTTTTATGTATTCAGCACCTATGTATAATGTTGTAAAAATGCTCTAGAAGCTAAAGTCGCAGAAATGTCACACATATTTGGCCTGCAACTTTCTGTGCGACAAATTCAGACAGGAAAAATCAGTATAAATCCTTAGAAAATTATCCCCCAGTGTCTCCATCTGCTGGCGGTATTGAATAAGCATTGCTGCACTGATGGGGTATGCATTAGACGAAAAAAAAGAAGAAAAAGAAGAATAATACGCCCAGAAAAGAGGCGAAAAGGAGAAAAACGTAAAAAAACGTGAAAAAAAAGTAAGAGGAAGAGAAGGGAAAAAAAGGTGGAAATGGGTTTAAAAGTGATTTCGGCGGAGAAATATATATATATATATATATATATATATATATATATATATATATATATACGCGCACACACACACATATATATAAACGTATTCTCCGTTGAGATATTGCAGCCGCTGCTGTGTCCAGGCCCAGGAGCCTTAGCACTGTGCTGTGATGTCACTCAATACCACTGACATCACTAGGTGTAAACAACATCTCTCCTTTGCTGTGTATGTGACTATGGAGCTGTTTGGTGATGTCGTCTATTATGGCCTTCATAGAAGCAACAGGAGATTGTTGCATCCATCTAGAACCCTCAGAACTACAGTGCTATGATGTCACTCACTTCCACAGGCCTTGCAGAGTGTAAACAACAACAACCCAGCTTTGTTGTGTATGTAACCATAGGGATTTGTGATGTCACCTAGAACCTTCACAGCAGCGACAGCTTTATGAGGAGCATCAGCACTGCTCTGCCTGAGCAGAACCATCACCGCCATAGGTTGTCAAATAACCCGGATTTAACCCACACAGGTAAGTCCAATGGGGTGCAGGCATGTCCTCTATGCTTACAGCTTCCCGTGGGTGTTGGTTTGATACCGTTTGGGGACAGCCAAGGAGGCATCTGCAGGCAACAAAGGTAGGTGTGTGCTTGTGTGTGTGTTTCCTATGCAGATCCTAAGCCCAGTGTCACATGCAAGTAGGAGGAGTAAGAAGGGTTCCTGGCAAATCCGGGTTATGGATTGCATTTAAAAAGGCCCCGTGGGAGTGCAATGGGCCCCTGTCTTGCTGCTTAGCAATAATGGTATGGGTTTAGGTTCTGCTGTGTGTACTGGTGGTTGACTGCCCCCCAGCCCAGAGTGTGCATGGAAAATTGTCTGGCAGCCTCCCTGACAGCAAGCAGTGATAGTGCCCATGAAGGGGACCTTGTTGGGCCCGCCCCTTTCACGGTTATCGCTTCTCGGCCTTTTGGCTAAGATCAAGTGTAGTATCTGTTCTTATCAGTTTAATATCTGATACGTCCCCTATCTGGGGACCATATATTAAATGGATTTTTGAGAACGGGGGCCGATTTCGAAGCTTGCTTCCGTCGCCCTATGCATTGACCCGATATGGCAGTATCTTCGGGTACAGTGCACCACCCCCTTACAGGGTTAAAAAGAAAGATTCCTACTTTCATTGCTACCTGCTTGCTGGCTAGCCAGCTAGCCAGCCCTGTGGGCCTTGCTGCTGCAGCCAAAAAACAAAAGGTGGTGCTGCTGCTGCTGCTTCTGCTGCTTCTGCTTGTGTCTGGCCGCTGTTGGAGCGTCCAGGCACAGGACTTCTGCTGCTGCTGACTAAATGGCCTCCTTAATTGGATCATTTGAGTAGCCAGCACACCTGTGCAGGTAGGGCATGACATGATAGGCAGCTGCCTTGATAGCGGGTGGGTGCTGAATGTTCCTAATTGACAAAATAAGATTAATGCTTATGAAGAAATATAAAATCTCATCCCTTCCCCAATATCGCGCCACACCCCTACCCCTTAATTCCCTGGTTGAACTTGATGGACATATGTCTTTTTTCGACCGTACTAACTATGTAACTATGTAACATAACATGGGGGGGGGGGGGGGGGTCTCCTGGCTGTTCACACAGGTGTGTCATTGCTGTACATTGACCATGCATTGCTTCTGTGGTATTGCAAAGGCAAAGACAAATGCTTCCAGCCATCCATTGCACTAATGGATTGGTCATCAGCTGGCTGTCTATGTCCCGCATCAATATAGACCAAAGTACAGAGGGTTAGGCTATGCTATTGTGCACCTACCTGATGCATCAGAAGGTGCGAGGCCCTTGCTAAATTCTGTGCACAGACTTTGAGATCTATACTTTAGACTGTATCTAAACCTGCTCCAACATGGACTGACATTCTGGCCTACTTTCAGCCGATGCGACTTGTCTGTCGCTGAACAGTCGCTTTTTATGTATTCAGCACCTATGTATAATGTTGTAAAAATGCTCTAGAAGCTAAAGTCGCAGAAATGTCACACATATTTGGCCTGCAACTTTCTGTGCGACAAATTCAGACAGGAAAAATCAGTATAAATCCTTAGAAAATTATCCCCCAGTGTCTCCATCTGCTGGCGGTGTTGAATAAGCATTGCTGCACTGATGGGGTATGCATTAGACGAAAAAAAAGAAGAAAAAGAAGAATAATACGCCCAGAAAAGAGGCGAAAAGGAGAAAAACGTAAAAAAACGTGAAAAAAAAGTAAGAGGAAGAGAAGGGAAAAAAAGGTGGAAATGGGTTTAAAAGTGATTTCGGCGGAGAAATATATATATATATATATATATATATATATATATATATATATACGCGCACACACACACATATATATAAACGTATTCTCCGTTGAGATATTGCAGCCACTGCTGTGTCCAGGCCCAGGAGCCTTAGCACTGTGCTGTGATGTCACTCAATACCACTGACATCACTAGGTGTAAACAACATCTCTCCTTTGCTGTGTATGTGACTATGGAGCTGTTTGGTGATGTCGTCTATTATGGCCTTCATAGAAGCAACAGGAGATTGTTGCATCCATCTAGAACCCTCAGAACTACAGTGCTATGATGTCACTCACTTCCACAGGCCTTGCAGAGTGTAAACAACAACAACCCAGCTTTGTTGTGTATGTAACCATAGGGATTTGTGATGTCACCTAGAACCTTCACAGCAGCGACAGCTTTATGAGGAGCATCAGCACTGCTCTGCCTGAGCAGAACCATCACCGCCATAGGTTGTCAAATAACCCGGATTTAACCCACACAGGTAAGTCCAATGGGGTGCAGGCATGTCCTCTATGCTTACAGCTTCCCGTGGGTGTTGGTTTGATACCGTTTGGGGACAGCCAAGGAGGCATCTGCAGGCAACAAAGGTAGGTGTGTGCTTGTGTGTGTGTTTCCTATGCAGATCCTAAGCCCAGTGTCACATGCAAGTAGGAGGAGTAAGAAGGGTTCCTGGCAAATCCGGGTTATGGATTGCATCTAAAAAGGCCCCGTGGGAGTGCAATGGGCCCCTGTCTTGCTGCTTAGCAATAATGGTATGGGTTTAGGTTCTGCTGTGTGTACTGGTGGTTGACTGCCCCCCAGCCCAGAGTGTGCATGGAAAATTGTCTGGCAGCCTCCCTGACAGCAAGCAGTGATAGTGCCCATGAAGGGGACCTTGTTGGGCCCGCCCCTTTCACGGTTATCGCTTCTCGGCCTTTTGGCTAAGATCAAGTGTAGTATCTGTTCTTATCAGTTTAATATCTGATACGTCCCCTATCTGGGGACCATATATTAAATGGATTTTTGAGAACGGGGGCCGATTTCGAAGCTTGCTTCCGTCGCCCTATGCATTGACCCGATATGGCAGTATCTTCGGGTACAGTGCACCACCCCCTTACAGGGTTAAAAAGAAAGATTCCTACTTTCATTGCTACCTGCTTGCTGGCTAGCCAGCTAGCCAGCCCTGTGGGCCTTGCTGCTGCAGCCAAAAAACAAAAGGTGGTGCTGCTGCTTCTGCTGCTTCTGCTTGTGTCTGGCCGCTGTTGGAGCGTCCAGGCACAGGACTTCTGCTGCTGCTGACTAAATGGCCTCCTTAATTGGATCATTTGAGTAGCCAGCACACCTGTGCAGGTAGGGCATGACATGATAGGCAGCTGCCTTGATAGCGGGTGGGTGCTGAATGTTCCTAATTGACAAAATAAGATTAATGCTTATGAAGAAATATAAAATCTCATCCCTTCCCCAATATCGCGCCACACCCCTACCCCTTAATTCCCTGGTTGAACTTGATGGACATATGTCTTTTTTCGACCGTACTAACTATGTAACTATGTAACATAACATGGGGGGGGGGTCTCCTGGCTGTTCACACAGGTGTGTCATTGCTGTACATTGACCATGCATTGCTTCTGTGGTATTGCAAAGGCAAAGACAAATGCTTCCAGCCATCCATTGCACTAATGGATTGGTCATCAGCTGGCTGTCTATGTCCCGCATCAATATAGACCAAAGTACAGAGGGTTAGGCTATGCTATTGTGCACCTACCTGATGCATCAGAAGGTGCGAGGCCCTTGCTAAATTCTGTGCACAGACTTTGAGATCTATACTTTAGACTGTATCTAAACCTGCTCCAACATGGACTGACATTCTGGCCTACTTTCAGCCGATGCGACTTGTCTGTCGCTGAACAGTCGCTTTTTATGTATTCAGCACCTATGTATAATGTTGTAAAAATGCTCTAGAAGCTAAAGTCGCAGAAATGTCACACATATTTGGCCTGCAACTTTCTGTGCGACAAATTCAGACAGGAAAAATCAGTATAAATCCTTAGAAAATTATCCCCCAGTGTCTCCATCTGCTGGCGGTATTGAATAAGCATTGCTGCACTGATGGGGTATGCATTAGACGAAAAAAAAGAAGAAAAAGAAGAATAATACGCCCAGAAAAGAGGCGAAAAGGAGAAAAACGTAAAAAAACGTGAAAAAAAAGTAAGAGGAAGAGAAGGGAAAAAAAGGTGGAAATGGGTTTAAAAGTGATTTCGGCGGAGAAATATATATATATATATATATATATATATATATATATATATATATATATATATATATACGCGCACACACACACATATATATAAACGTATTCTCCGTTGAGATATTGCAGCCGCTGCTGTGTCCAGGCCCAGGAGCCTTAGCACTGTGCTGTGATGTCACTCAATACCACTGACATCACTAGGTGTAAACAACATCTCTCCTTTGCTGTGTATGTGACTATGGAGCTGTTTGGTGATGTCGTCTATTATGGCCTTCATAGAAGCAACAGGAGATTGTTGCATCCATCTAGAACCCTCAGAACTACAGTGCTATGATGTCACTCACTTCCACAGGCCTTGCAGAGTGTAAACAACAACAACCCAGCTTTGTTGTGTATGTAACCATAGGGATTTGTGATGTCACCTAGAACCTTCACAGCAGCGACAGCTTTATGAGGAGCATCAGCACTGCTCTGCCTGAGCAGAACCATCACCGCCATAGGTTGTCAAATAACCCGGATTTAACCCACACAGGTAAGTCCAATGGGGTGCAGGCATGTCCTCTATGCTTACAGCTTCCCGTGGGTGTTGGTTTGATACCGTTTGGGGACAGCCAAGGAGGCATCTGCAGGCAACAAAGGTAGGTGTGTGCTTGTGTGTGTGTTTCCTATGCAGATCCTAAGCCCAGTGTCACATGCAAGTAGGAGGAGTAAGAAGGGTTCCTGGCAAATCCGGGTTATGGATTGCATTTAAAAAGGCCCCGTGGGAGTGCAATGGGCCCCTGTCTTGCTGCTTAGCAATAATGGTATGGGTTTAGGTTCTGCTGTGTGTACTGGTGGTTGACTGCCCCCCAGCCCAGAGTGTGCATGGAAAATTGTCTGGCAGCCTCCCTGACAGCAAGCAGTGATAGTGCCCATGAAGGGGACCTTGTTGGGCCCGCCCCTTTCACGGTTATCGCTTCTCGGCCTTTTGGCTAAGATCAAGTGTAGTATCTGTTCTTATCAGTTTAATATCTGATACGTCCCCTATCTGGGGACCATATATTAAATGGATTTTTGAGAACGGGGGCCGATTTCGAAGCTTGCTTCCGTCGCCCTATGCATTGACCCGATATGGCAGTATCTTCGGGTACAGTGCACCACCCCCTTACAGGGTTAAAAAGAAAGATTCCTACTTTCATTGCTACCTGCTTGCTGGCTAGCCAGCTAGCCAGCCCTGTGGGCCTTGCTGCTGCAGCCAAAAAACAAAAGGTGGTGCTGCTGCTGCTGCTTCTGCTGCTTCTGCTTGTGTCTGGCCGCTGTTGGAGCGTCCAGGCACAGGACTTCTGCTGCTGCTGACTAAATGGCCTCCTTAATTGGATCATTTGAGTAGCCAGCACACCTGTGCAGGTAGGGCATGACATGATAGGCAGCTGCCTTGATAGCGGGTGGGTGCTGAATGTTCCTAATTGACAAAATAAGATTAATGCTTATGAAGAAATATAAAATCTCATCCCTTCCCCAATATCGCGCCACACCCCTACCCCTTAATTCCCTGGTTGAACTTGATGGACATATGTCTTTTTTCGACCGTACTAACTATGTAACTATGTAACATAACATGGGGGGGGGGGGGGGGTCTCCTGGCTGTTCACACAGGTGTGTCATTGCTGTACATTGACCATGCATTGCTTCTGTGGTATTGCAAAGGCAAAGACAAATGCTTCCAGCCATCCATTGCACTAATGGATTGGTCATCAGCTGGCTGTCTATGTCCCGCATCAATATAGACCAAAGTACAGAGGGTTAGGCTATGCTATTGTGCACCTACCTGATGCATCAGAAGGTGCGAGGCCCTTGCTAAATTCTGTGCACAGACTTTGAGATCTATACTTTAGACTGTATCTAAACCTGCTCCAACATGGACTGACATTCTGGCCTACTTTCAGCCGATGCGACTTGTCTGTCGCTGAACAGTCGCTTTTTATGTATTCAGCACCTATGTATAATGTTGTAAAAATGCTCTAGAAGCTAAAGTCGCAGAAATGTCACACATATTTGGCCTGCAACTTTCTGTGCGACAAATTCAGACACGAAAAATCAGTATAAATCCTTAGAAAATTATCCCCCAGTGTCTCCATCTGCTGGCGGTATTGAATAAGCATTGCTGCACTGATGGGGTATGCATTAGACGAAAAAAAAGAAGAAAAAGAAGAATAATACGCCCAGAAAAGAGGCGAAAAGGAGAAAAACGTAAAAAAACGTGAAAAAAAAGTAAGAGGAAGAGAAGGGAAAAAAAGGTGGAAATGGGTTTAAAAGTGATTTCGGCGGAGAAATATATATATATATATATATATATATATATATATATATACGCGCACACACACACATATATATAAACGTATTCTCCGTTGAGATATTGCAGCCGCTGCTGTGTCCAGGCCCAGGAGCCTTAGCACTGTGCTGTGATGTCACTCAATACCACTGACATCACTAGGTGTAAACAACATCTCTCCTTTGCTGTGTATGTGACTATGGAGCTGTTTGGTGATGTCGTCTATTATGGCCTTCATAGAAGCAACAGGAGATTGTTGCATCCATCTAGAACCCTCAGAACTACAGTGCTATGATGTCACTCACTTCCACAGGCCTTGCAGAGTGTAAACAACAACAACCCAGCTTTGTTGTGTATGTAACCATAGGGATTTGTGATGTCACCTAGAACCTTCACAGCAGCGACAGCTTTATGAGGAGCATCAGCACTGCTCTGCCTGAGCAGAACCATCACCGCCATAGGTTGTCAAATAACCCGGATTTAACCCACACAGGTAAGTCCAATGGGGTGCAGGCATGTCCTCTATGCTTACAGCTTCCCGTGGGTGTTGGTTTGATACCGTTTGGGGACAGCCAAGGAGGCATCTGCAGGCAACAAAGGTAGGTGTGTGCTTGTGTGTGTGTTTCCTATGCAGATCCTAAGCCCAGTGTCACATGCAAGTAGGAGGAGTAAGAAGGGTTCCTGGCAAATCCGGGTTATGGATTGCATTTAAAAAGGCCCCGTGGGAGTGCAATGGGCCCCTGTCTTGCTGCTTAGCAATAATGGTATGGGTTTAGGTTCTGCTGTGTGTACTGGTGGTTGACTGCCCCCCAGCCCAGAGTGTGCATGGAAAATTGTCTGGCAGCCTCCCTGACAGCAAGCAGTGATAGTGCCCATGAAGGGGACCTTGTTGGGCCCGCCCCTTTCACGGTTATCGCTTCTCGGCCTTTTGGCTAAGATCAAGTGTAGTATCTGTTCTTATCAGTTTAATATCTGATACGTCCCCTATCTGGGGACCATATATTAAATGGATTTTTGAGAACGGGGGCCGATTTCGAAGCTTGCTTCCGTCGCCCTATGCATTGACCCGATATGGCAGTATCTTCGGGTACAGTGCACCACCCCCTTACAGGGTTAAAAAGAAAGATTCCTACTTTCATTGCTACCTGCTTGCTGGCTAGCCAGCTAGCCAGCCCTGTGGGCCTTGCTGCTGCAGCCAAAAAACAAAAGGTGGTGCTGCTGCTGCTGCTTCTGCTGCTTCTGCTTGTGTCTGGCCGCTGTTGGAGCGTCCAGGCACAGGACTTCTGCTGCTGCTGACTAAATGGCCTCCTTAATTGGATCATTTGAGTAGCCAGCACACCTGTGCAGGTAGGGCATGACATGATAGGCAGCTGCCTTGATAGCGGGTGGGTGCTGAATGTTCCTAATTGACAAAATAAGATTAATGCTTATGAAGAAATATAAAATCTCATCCCTTCCCCAATATCGCGCCACACCCCTACCCCTTAATTCCCTGGTTGAACTTGATGGACATATGTCTTTTTTCGACCGTACTAACTATGTAACTATGTAACATAACATGGGGGGGGGGGGGGGGTCTCCCCTGGCTGTTCACACAGGTGTGTCATTGCTGTACATTGACCATGCATTGCTTCTGTGGTATTGCAAAGGCAAAGACAAATGCTTCCAGCCATCCATTGCACTAATGGATTGGTCATCAGCTGGCTGTCTATGTCCCGCATCAATATAGACCAAAGTACAGAGGGTTAGGCTATGCTATTGTGCACCTACCTGATGCATCAGAAGGTGCGAGGCCCTTGCTAAATTCTGTGCACAGACTTTGAGATCTATACTTTAGACTGTATCTAAACCTGCTCCAACATGGACTGACATTCTGGCCTACTTTCAGCCGATGCGACTTGTCTGTCGCTGAACAGTCGCTTTTTATGTATTCAGCACCTATGTATAATGTTGTAAAAATGCTCTAGAAGCTAAAGTCGCAGAAATGTCACACATATTTGGCCTGCAACTTTCTGTGCGACAAATTCAGACAGGAAAAATCAGTATAAATCCTTAGAAAATTATCCCCCAGTGTCTCCATCTGCTGGCGGTATTGAATAAGCATTGCTGCACTGATGGGGTATGCATTAGACGAAAAAAAAGAAGAAAAAGAAGAATAATACGCCCAGAAAAGAGGCGAAAAGGAGAAAAACGTAAAAAAACGTGAAAAAAAAGTAAGAGGAAGAGAAGGGAAAAAAAGGTGGAAATGGGTTTAAAAGTGATTTCGGCGGAGAAATATATATATATATATATATATATATATATATATATATATATATATACGCGCACACACACACATATATATAAACGTATTCTCCGTTGAGATATTGCAGCCGCTGCTGTGTCCAGGCCCAGGAGCCTTAGCACTGTGCTGTGATGTCACTCAATACCACTGACATCACTAGGTGTAAACAACATCTCTCCTTTGCTGTGTATGTGACTATGGAGCTGTTTGGTGATGTCGTCTATTATGGCCTTCATAGAAGCAACAGGAGATTGTTGCATCCATCTAGAACCCTCAGAACTACAGTGCTATGATGTCACTCACTTCCACAGGCCTTGCAGAGTGTAAACAACAACAACCCAGCTTTGTTGTGTATGTAACCATAGGGATTTGTGATGTCACCTAGAACCTTCACAGCAGCGACAGCTTTATGAGGAGCATCAGCACTGCTCTGCCTGAGCAGAACCATCACCGCCATAGGTTGTCAAATAACCCGGATTTAACCCACACAGGTAAGTCCTATGGGGTGCAGGCATGTCCTCTATGCTTACAGCTTCCCGTGGGTGTTGGTTTGATACCGTTTGGGGACAGCCAAGGAGGCATCTGCAGGCAACAAAGGTAGGTGTGTGCTTGTGTGTGTGTTTCCTATGCAGATCCTAAGCCCAGTGTCACATGCAAGTAGGAGGAGTAAGAAGGGTTCCTGGCAAATCCGGGTTATGGATTGCATTTAAAAAGGCCCCGTGGGAGTGCAATGGGCCCCTGTCTTGCTGCTTAGCAATAATGGTATGGGTTTAGGTTCTGCTGTGTGTACTGGTGGTTGACTGCCCCCCAGCCCAGAGTGTGCATGGAAAATTGTCTGGCAGCCTCCCTGACAGCAAGCAGTGATAGTGCCCATGAAGGGGACCTTGTTGGGCCCGCCCCTTTCACGGTTATCGCTTCTCGGCCTTTTGGCTAAGATCAAGTGTAGTATCTGTTCTTATCAGTTTAATATCTGATACGTCCCCTATCTGGGGACCATATATTAAATGGATTTTTGAGAACGGGGGCCGATTTCGAAGCTTGCTTCCGTCGCCCTATGCATTGACCCGATATGGCAGTATCTTCGGGTACAGTGCACCACCCCCTTACAGGGTTAAAAAGAAAGATTCCTACTTTCATTGCTACCTGCTTGCTGGCTAGCCAGCTAGCCAGCCCTGTGGGCCTTGCTGCTGCAGCCAAAAAACAAAAGGTGGTGCTGCTGCTGCTGCTTCTGCTGCTTCTGCTTGTGTCTGGCCGCTGTTGGAGCGTCCAGGCACAGGACTTCTGCTGCTGCTGACTAAATGGCCTCCTTAATTGGATCATTTGAGTAGCCAGCACACCTGTGCAGGTAGGGCATGACATGATAGGCAGCTGCCTTGATAGCGGGTGGGTGCTGAATGTTCCTAATTGACAAAATAAGATTAATGCTTATGAAGAAATATAAAATCTCATCCCTTCCCCAATATCGCGCCACACCCCTACCCCTTAATTCCCTGGTTGAACTTGATGGACATATGTCTTTTTTCGACCGTACTAACTATGTAACTATGTAACATAACATGGGGGGGGGGGGGGGGGGGTCTCCTGGCTGTTCACACAGGTGTGTCATTGCTGTACATTGACCATGCATTGCTTCTGTGGTATTGCAAAGGCAAAGACAAATGCTTCCAGCCATCCATTGCACTAATGGATTGGTCATCAGCTGGCTGTCTATGTCCCGCATCAATATAGACCAAAGTACAGAGGGTTAGGCTATGCTATTGTGCACCTACCTGATGCATCAGAAGGTGCGAGGCCCTTGCTAAATTCTGTGCACAGACTTTGAGATCTATACTTTAGACTGTATCTAAACCTGCTCCAACATGGACTGACATTCTGGCCTACTTTCAGCCGATGCGACTTGTCTGTCGCTGAACAGTCGCTTTTTATGTATTCAGCACCTATGTATAATGTTGTAAAAATGCTCTAGAAGCTAAAGTCGCAGAAATGTCACACATATTTGGCCTGCAACTTTCTGTGCGACAAATTCAGACAGGAAAAATCAGTATAAATCCTTAGAAAATTATCCCCCAGTGTCTCCATCTGCTGGCGGTATTGAATAAGCATTGCTGCACTGATGGGGTATGCATTAGACGAAAAAAAAGAAGAAAAAGAAGAATAATACGCCCAGAAAAGAGGCGAAAAGGAGAAAAACGTAAAAAAACGTGAAAAAAAAGTAAGAGGAAGAGAAGGGAAAAAAAGGTGGAAATGGGTTTAAAAGTGATTTCGGCGGAGAAATATATATATATATATATATATATATATATATATATATATATATACGCGCACACACACACATATATATAAACGTATTCTCCGTTGAGATATTGCAGCCGCTGCTGTGTCCAGGCCCAGGAGCCTTAGCACTGTGCTGTGATGTCACTCAATACCACTGACATCACTAGGTGTAAACAACATCTCTCCTTTGCTGTGTATGTGACTATGGAGCTGTTTGGTGATGTCGTCTATTATGGCCTTCATAGAAGCAACAGGAGATTGTTGCATCCATCTAGAACCCTCAGAACTACAGTGCTATGATGTCACTCACTTCCACAGGCCTTGCAGAGTGTAAACAACAACAACCCAGCTTTGTTGTGTATGTAACCATAGGGATTTGTGATGTCACCTAGAACCTTCACAGCAGCGACAGCTTTATGAGGAGCATCAGCACTGCTCTGCCTGAGCAGAACCATCACCGCCATAGGTTGTCAAATAACCCGGATTTAACCCACACAGGTAAGTCCAATGGGGTGCAGGCATGTCCTCTATGCTTACAGCTTCCCGTGGGTGTTGGTTTGATACCGTTTGGGGACAGCCAAGGAGGCATCTGCAGGCAACAAATGTAGGTGTGTGCTTGTGTGTGTGTTTCCTATGCAGATCCTAAGCCCAGTGTCACATGCAAGTAGGAGGAGTAAGAAGGGTTCCTGGCAAATCCGGGTTATGGATTGCATTTAAAAAGGCCCCGTGGGAGTGCAATGGGCCCCTGTCTTGCTGCTTAGCAATAATGGTATGGGTTTAGGTTCTGCTGTGTGTACTGGTGGTTGACTGCCCCCCAGCCCAGAGTGTGCATGGAAAATTGTCTGGCAGCCTCCCTGACAGCAAGCAGTGATAGTGCCCATGAAGGGGACCTTGTTGGGCCCGCCCCTTTCACGGTTATCGCTTCTCGGCCTTTTGGCTAAGATCAAGTGTAGTATCTGTTCTTATCAGTTTAATATCTGATACGTCCCCTATCTGGGGACCATATATTAAATGGATTTTTGAGAACGGGGGCCGATTTCGAAGCTTGCTTCCGTCGCCCTATGCATTGACCCGATATGGCAGTATCTTCGGGTACAGTGCACCACCCCCTTACAGGGTTAAAAAGAAAGATTCCTACTTTCATTGCTACCTGCTTGCTGGCTAGCCAGCTAGCCAGCCCTGTGGGCCTTGCTGCTGCAGCCAAAAAACAAAAGGTGGTGCTGCTGCTGCTGCTTCTGCTGCTTCTGCTTGTGTCTGGCCGCTGTTGGAGCGTCCAGGCACAGGACTTCTGCTGCTGCTGACTAAATGGCCTCCTTAATTGGATCATTTGAGTAGCCAGCACACCTGTGCAGGTAGGGCATGACATGATAGGCAGCTGCCTTGATAGCGGGTGGGTGCTGAATGTTCCTAATTGACAAAATAAGATTAATGCTTATGAAGAAATATAAAATCTCATCCCTTCCCCAATATCGCGCCACACCCCTACCCCTTAATTCCCTGGTTGAACTTGATGGACATATGTCTTTTTTCGACCGTACTAACTATGTAACTATGTAACATAACATGGGGGGGGGGGGGGGGGTCTCCTGGCTGTTCACACAGGTGTGTCATTGCTGTACATTGACCATGCATTGCTTCTGTGGTATTGCAAAGGCAAAGACAAATGCTTCCAGCCATCCATTGCACTAATGGATTGGTCATCAGCTGGCTGTCTATGTCCCGCATCAATATAGACCAAAGTACAGAGGGTTAGGCTATGCTATTGTGCACCTACCTGATGCATCAGAAGGTGCGAGGCCCTTGCTAAATTCTGTGCACAGACTTTGAGATCTATACTTTAGACTGTATCTAAACCTGCTCCAACATGGACTGACATTCTGGCCTACTTTCAGCCGATGCGACTTGTCTGTCGCTGAACAGTCGCTTTTTATGTATTCAGCACCTATGTATAATGTTGTAAAAATGCTCTAGAAGCTAAAGTCGCAGAAATGTCACACATATTTGGCCTGCAACTTTCTGTGCGACAAATTCAGACAGGAAAAATCAGTATAAATCCTTAGAAAATTATCCCCCAGTGTCTCCATCTGCTGGCGGTATTGAATAAGCATTGCTGCACTGATGGGGTATGCATTAGACGAAAAAAAAGAAGAAAAAGAAGAATAATACGCCCAGAAAAGAGGCGAAAAGGAGAAAAACGTAAAAAAACGTGAAAAAAAAGTAAGAGGAAGAGAAGGGAAAAAAAGGTGGAAATGGGTTTAAAAGTGATTTCGGCGGAGAAATATATATATATATATATATATATATATATATATATATATATATACGCGCACACACACACATATATATAAACGTATTCTCCGTTGAGATATTGCAGCCGCTGCTGTGTCCAGGCCCAGGAGCCTTAGCACTGTGCTGTGATGTCACTCAATACCACTGACATCACTAGGTGTAAACAACATCTCTCCTTTGCTGTGTATGTGACTATGGAGCTGTTTGGTGATGTCGTCTATTATGGCCTTCATAGAAGCAACAGGAGATTGTTGCATCCATCTAGAACCCTCAGAACTACAGTGCTATGATGTCACTCACTTCCACAGGCCTTGCAGAGTGTAAACAACAACAACCCAGCTTTGTTGTGTATGTAACCATAGGGATTTGTGATGTCACCTAGAACCTTCACAGCAGCGACAGCTTTATGAGGAGCATCAGCACTGCTCTGCCTGAGCAGAACCATCACCGCCATAGGTTGTCAAATAACCCGGATTTAACCCACACAGGTAAGTCCAATGGGGTGCAGGCATGTCCTCTATGCTTACAGCTTCCCGTGGGTGTTGGTTTGATACCGTTTGGGGACAGCCAAGGAGGCATCTGCAGGCAACAAAGGTAGGTGTGTGCTTGTGTGTGTGTTTCCTATGCAGATCCTAAGCCCAGTGTCACATGCAAGTAGGAGGAGTAAGAAGGGTTCCTGGCAAATCCGGGTTATGGATTGCATTTAAAAAGGCCCCGTGGGAGTGCAATGGGCCCCTGTCTTGCTGCTTAGCAATAATGGTATGGGTTTAGGTTCTGCTGTGTGTACTGGTGGTTGACTGCCCCCCAGCCCAGAGTGTGCATGGAAAATTGTCTGGCAGCCTCCCTGACAGCAAGCAGTGATAGTGCCCATGAAGGGGACCTTGTTGGGCCCGCCCCTTTCACGGTTATCGCTTCTCGGCCTTTTGGCTAAGATCAAGTGTAGTATCTGTTCTTATCAGTTTAATATCTGATACGTCCCCTATCTGGGGACCATATATTAAATGGATTTTTGAGAACGGGGGCCGATTTCGAAGCTTGCTTCCGTCGCCCTATGCATTGACCCGATATTGGCAGTATCTTCGGGTACAGTGCACCACCCCCTTACAGGGTTAAAAAGAAAGATTCCTACTTTCATTGCTACCTGCTTGCTGGCTAGCCAGCTAGCCAGCCCTGTGGGCCTTGCTGCTGCAGCCAAAAAACAAAAGGTGGTGCTGCTGCTGCTGCTTCTGCTGCTTCTGCTTGTGTCTGGCCGCTGTTGGAGCGTCCAGGCACAGGACTTCTGCTGCTGCTGACTAAATGGCCTCCTTAATTGGATCATTTGAGTAGCCAGCACACCTGTGCAGGTAGGGCATGACATGATAGGCAGCTGCCTTGATAGCGGGTGGGTGCTGAATGTTCCTAATTGACAAAATAAGATTAATGCTTATGAAGAAATATAAAATCTCATCCCTTCCCCAATATCGCGCCACACCCCTACCCCTTAATTCCCTGGTTGAACTTGATGGACATATGTCTTTTTTCGACCGTACTAACTATGTAACTATGTAACATAACATGGGGGGGGGGGGGGGGTCTCCTGGCTGTTCACACAGGTGTGTCATTGCTGTACATTGACCATGCATTGCTTCTGTGGTATTGCAAAGGCAAAGACAAATGCTTCCAGCCATCCATTGCACTAATGGATTGGTCATCAGCTGGCTGTCTATGTCCCGCATCAATATAGACCAAAGTACAGAGGGTTAGGCTATGCTATTGTGCACCTACCTGATGCATCAGAAGGTGCGAGGCCCTTGCTAAATTCTGTGCACAGACTTTGAGATCTATACTTTAGACTGTATCTAAACCTGCTCCAACATGGACTGACATTCTGGCCTACTTTCAGCCGATGCGACTTGTCTGTCGCTGAACAGTCGCTTTTTATGTATTCAGCACCTATGTATAATGTTGTAAAAATGCTCTAGAAGCTAAAGTCGCAGAAATGTCACACATATTTGGCCTGCAACTTTCTGTGCGACAAATTCAGACAGGAAAAATCAGTATAAATCCTTAGAAAATTATCCCCCAGTGTCTCCATCTGCTGGCGGTATTGAATAAGCATTGCTGCACTGATGGGGTATGCATTAGACGAAAAAAAAGAAGAAAAAGAAGAATAATACGCCCAGAAAAGAGGCGAAAAGGAGAAAAACGTAAAAAAACGTGAAAAAAAAGTAAGAGGAAGAGAAGGGAAAAAAAGGTGGAAATGGGTTTAAAAGTGATTTCGGCGGAGAAATATATATATATATATATATATATATATATATATATATATATACGCGCACACACACACATATATATAAACGTATTCTCCGTTGAGATATTGCAGCCGCTGCTGTGTCCAGGCCCAGGAGCCTTAGCACTGTGCTGTGATGTCACTCAATACCACTGACATCACTAGGTGTAAACAACATCTCTCCTTTGCTGTGTATGTGACTATGGAGCTGTTTGGTGATGTCGTCTATTATGGCCTTCATAGAAGCAACAGGAGATTGTTGCATCCATCTAGAACCCTCAGAACTACAGTGCTATGATGTCACTCACTTCCACAGGCCTTGCAGAGTGTAAACAACAACAACCCAGCTTTGTTGTGTATGTAACCATAGGGATTTGTGATGTCACCTAGAACCTTCACAGCAGCGACAGTTTTATGAGGAGCATCAGCACTGCTCTGCCTGAGCAGAACCATCACCGCCATAGGTTGTCAAATAACCCGGATTTAACCCACACAGGTAAGTCCAATGGGGTGCAGGCATGTCCTCTATGCTTACAGCTTCCCGTGGGTGTTGGTTTGATACCGTTTGGGGACAGCCAAGGAGGCATCTGCAGGCAACAAAGGTAGGTGTGTGCTTGTGTGTGTGTTTCCTATGCAGATCCTAAGCCCAGTGTCACATGCAAGTAGGAGGAGTAAGAAGGGTTCCTGGCAAATCCGGGTTATGGATTGCATTTAAAAAGGCCCCGTGGGAGTGCAATGGGCCCCTGTCTTGCTGCTTAGCAATAATGGTATGGGTTTAGGTTCTGCTGTGTGTACTGGTGGTTGACTGCCCCCCAGCCCAGAGTGTGCATGGAAAATTGTCTGGCAGCCTCCCTGACAGCAAGCAGTGATAGTGCCCATGAAGGGGACCTTGTTGGGCCCGCCCCTTTCACGGTTATCGCTTCTCGGCCTTTTGGCTAAGATCAAGTGTAGTATCTGTTCTTATCAGTTTAATATCTGATACGTCCCCTATCTGGGGACCATATATTAAATGGATTTTTGAGAACGGGGGCCGATTTCGAAGCTTGCTTCCGTCGCCCTATGCATTGACCCGATATGGCAGTATCTTCGGGTACAGTGCACCACCCCCTTACAGGGTTAAAAAGAAAGATTCCTACTTTCATTGCTACCTGCTTGCTGGCTAGCCAGCTAGCCAGCCCTGTGGGCCTTGCTGCTGCAGCCAAAAAACAAAAGGTGGTGCTGCTTCTGCTGCTTCTGCTTGTGTCTGGCCGCTGTTGGAGCGTCCAGGCACAGGACTTCTGCTGCTGCTGACTAAATGGCCTCCTTAATTGGATCATTTGAGTAGCCAGCACACCTGTGCAGGTAGGGCATGACATGATAGGCAGCTGCCTTGATAGCGGGTGGGTGCTGAATGTTCCTAATTGACAAAATAAGATTAATGCTTATGAAGAAATATAAAATCTCATCCCTTCCCCAATATCGCGCCACACCCCTACCCCTTAATTCCCTGGTTGAACTTGATGGACATATGTCTTTTTTCGACCGTACTAACTATGTAACTATGTAACATAACATGGGGGGGGGGGGGGGGGGGGGGTCTCCTGGCTGTTCACACAGGTGTGTCATTGCTGTACATTGACCATGCATTGCTTCTGTGGTATTGCAAAGGCAAAGACAAATGCTTCCAGCCATCCATTGCACTAATGGATTGGTCATCAGCTGGCTGTCTATGTCCCGCATCAATATAGACCAAAGTACAGAGGGTTAGGCTATGCTATTGTGCACCTACCTGATGCATCAGAAGGTGCGAGGCCCTTGCTAAATTCTGTGCACAGACTTTGAGATCTATACTTTAGACTGTATCTAAACCTGCTCCAACATGGACTGACATTCTGGCCTACTTTCAGCCGATGCGACTTGTCTGTCGCTGAACAGTCGCTTTTTATGTATTCAGCACCTATGTATAATGTTGTAAAAATGCTCTAGAAGCTAAAGTCGCAGAAATGTCACACATATTTGGCCTGCAACTTTCTGTGCGACAAATTCAGACAGGAAAAATCAGTATAAATCCTTAGAAAATTATCCCCCAGTGTCTCCATCTGCTGGCGGTATTGAATAAGCATTGCTGCACTGATGGGGTATGCATTAGACGAAAAAAAAGAAGAAAAAGAAGAATAATACGCCCAGAAAAGAGGCGAAAAGGAGAAAAACGTAAAAAAACGTGAAAAAAAAGTAAGAGGAAGAGAAGGGAAAAAAAGGTGGAAATGGGTTTAAAAGTGATTTCGGCGGAGAATATATATATATATATATATATATATATATATATATATATATATATACGCGCACACACACACATATATATAAACGTATTCTCCGTTGAGATATTGCAGCCGCTGCTGTGTCCAGGCCCAGGAGCCTTAGCACTGTGCTGTGATGTCACTCAATACCACTGACATCACTAGGTGTAAACAACATCTCTCCTTTGCTGTGTATGTGACTATGGAGCTGTTTGGTGATGTCGTCTATTATGGCCTTCATAGAAGCAACAGGAGATTGTTGCATCCATCTAGAACCCTCAGAACTACAGTGCTATGATGTCACTCACTTCCACAGGCCTTGCAGAGTGTAAACAACAACAACCCAGCTTTGTTGTGTATGTAACCATAGGGATTTGTGATGTCACCTAGAACCTTCACAGCAGCGACAGCTTTATGAGGAGCATCAGCACTGCTCTGCCTGAGCAGAACCATCACCGCCATAGGTTGTCAAATAACCCGGATTTAACCCACACAGGTAAGTCCAATGGGGTGCAGGCATGTCCTCTATGCTTACAGCTTCCCGTGGGTGTTGGTTTGATACCGTTTGGGGACAGCCAAGGAGGCATCTGCAGGCAACAAAGGTAGGTGTGTGCTTGTGTGTGTGTTTCCTATGCAGATCCTAAGCCCAGTGTCACATGCAAGTAGGAGGAGTAAGAAGGGTTCCTGGCAAATCCGGGTTATGGATTGCATTTAAAAAGGCCCCGTGGGAGTGCAATGGGCCCCTGTCTTGCTGCTTAGCAATAATGGTATGGGTTTAGGTTCTGCTGTGTGTACTGGTGGTTGACTGCCCCCCAGCCCAGAGTGTGCATGGAAAATTGTCTGGCAGCCTCCCTGACAGCAAGCAGTGATAGTGCCCATGAAGGGGACCTTGTTGGGCCCGCCCCTTTCACGGTTATCGCTTCTCGGCCTTTTGGCTAAGATCAAGTGTAGTATCTGTTCTTATCAGTTTAATATCTGATACGTCCCCTATCTGGGGACCATATATTAAATGGATTTTTGAGAACGGGGGCCGATTTCGAAGTTTGCTTCCGTCGCCCTATGCATTGACCCGATATGGCAGTATCTTCGGGTACAGTGCACCACCCCCTTACAGGGTTAAAAAGAAAGATTCCTACTTTCATTGCTACCTGCTTGCTGGCTAGCCAGCTAGCCAGCCCTGTGGGCCTTGCTGCTGCAGCCAAAAAACAAAAGGTGGTGCTGCTGCTGCTGCTTCTGCTGCTTCTGCTTGTGTCTGGCCGCTGTTGGAGCGTCCAGGCACAGGACTTCTGCTGCTGCTGACTAAATGGCCTCCTTAATTGGATCATTTGAGTAGCCAGCACACCTGTGCAGGTAGGGCATGACATGATAGGCAGCTGCCTTGATAGCGGGTGGGTGCTGAATGTTCCTAATTGACAAAATAAGATTAATGCTTATGAAGAAATATAAAATCTCATCCCTTCCCCAATATCGCGCCACACCCCTACCCCTTAATTCCCTGGTTGAACTTGATGGACATATGTCTTTTTTCGACCGTACTAACTATGTAACTATGTAACATAACATGGGGGGGGGGGGGGGGGTCTCCTGGCTGTTCACACAGGTGTGTCATTGCTGTACATTGACCATGCATTGCTTCTGTGGTATTGCAAAGGCAAAGACAAATGCTTCCAGCCATCCATTGCACTAATGGATTGGTCATCAGCTGGCTGTCTATGTCCCGCATCAATATAGACCAAAGTACAGAGGGTTAGGCTATGCTATTGTGCACCTACCTGATGCATCAGAAGGTGCGAGGCCCTTGCTAAATTCTGTGCACAGACTTTGAGATCTATACTTTAGACTGTATCTAAACCTGCTCCAACATGGACTGACATTCTGGCCTACTTTCAGCCGATGCGACTTGTCTGTCGCTGAACAGTCGCTTTTTATGTATTCAGCACCTATGTATAATGTTGTAAAAATGCTCTAGAAGCTAAAGTCGCAGAAATGTCACACATATTTGGCCTGCAACTTTCTGTGCGACAAATTCAGACAGGAAAAATCAGTATAAATCCTTAGAAAATTATCCCCCAGTGTCTCCATCTGCTGGCGGTATTGAATAAGCATTGCTGCACTGATGGGGTATGCATTAGACGAAAAAAAAGAAGAAAAAGAAGAATAATACGCCCAGAAAAGAGGCGAAAAGGAGAAAAACGTAAAAAAACGTGAAAAAAAAGTAAGAGGAAGAGAAGGGAAAAAAAGGTGGAAATGGGTTTAAAAGTGATTTCGGCGGAGAAATATATATATATATATATATATATATATATATATATATATATATATACGCGCACACACACACATATATATAAACGTATTCTCCGTTGAGATATTGCAGCCGCTGCTGTGTCCAGGCCCAGGAGCCTTAGCACTGTGCTGTGATGTCACTCAATACCACTGACATCACTAGGTGTAAACAACATCTCTCCTTTGCTGTGTATGTGACTATGGAGCTGTTTGGTGATGTCGTCTATTATGGCCTTCATAGAAGCAACAGGAGATTGTTGCATCCATCTAGAACCCTCAGAACTACAGTGCTATGATGTCACTCACTTCCACAGGCCTTGCAGAGTGTAAACAACAACAACCCAGCTTTGTTGTGTATGTAACCATAGGGATTTGTGATGTCACCTAGAACCTTCACAGCAGCGACAGCTTTATGAGGAGCATCAGCACTGCTCTGCCTGAGCAGAACCATCACCGCCATAGGTTGTCAAATAACCCGGATTTAACCCACACAGGTAAGTCCAATGGGGTGCAGGCATGTCCTCTATGCTTACAGCTTCCCGTGGGTGTTGGTTTGATACCGTTTGGGGACAGCCAAGGAGGCATCTGCAGGCAACAAAGGTAGGTGTGTGCTTGTGTGTGTGTTTCCTATGCAGATCCTAAGCCCAGTGTCACATGCAAGTAGGAGGAGTAAGAAGGGTTCCTGGCAAATCCGGGTTATGGATTGCATTTAAAAAGGCCCCGTGGGAGTGCAATGGGCCCCTGTCTTGCTGCTTAGCAATAATGGTATGGGTTTAGGTTCTGCTGTGTGTACTGGTGGTTGACTGCCCCCCAGCCCAGAGTGTGCATGGAAAATTGTCTGGCAGCCTCCCTGACAGCAAGCAGTGATAGTGCCCATGAAGGGGACCTTGTTGGGCCCGCCCCTTTCACGGTTATCGCTTCTCGGCCTTTTGGCTAAGATCAAGTGTAGTATCTGTTCTTATCAGTTTAATATCTGATACGTCCCCTATCTGGGGACCATATATTAAATGGATTTTTGAGAACGGGGGCCGATTTCGAAGCTTGCTTCCGTCGCCCTATGCATTGACCCGATATGGCAGTATCTTCGGGTACAGTGCACCACCCCCTTACAGGGTTAAAAAGAAAGATTCCTACTTTCATTGCTACCTGCTTGCTGGCTAGCCAGCTAGCCAGCCCTGTGGGCCTTGCTGCTGCAGCCAAAAAACAAAAGGTGGTGCTGCTGCTGCTGCTTCTGCTGCTTCTGCTTGTGTCTGGCCGCTGTTGGAGCGTCCAGGCACAGGACTTCTGCTGCTGCTGACTAAATGGCCTCCTTAATTGGATCATTTGAGTAGCCAGCACACCTGTGCAGGTAGGGCATGACATGATAGGCAGCTGCCTTGATAGCGGGTGGGTGCTGAATGTTCCTAATTGACAAAATAAGATTAATGCTTATGAAGAAATATAAAATCTCATCCCTTCCCCAATATCGCGCCACACCCCTACCCCTTAATTCCCTGGTTGAACTTGATGGACATATGTCTTTTTTCGACCGTACTAACTATGTAACTATGTAACGTAACATGGGGGGGGGGGGGTCTCCTGGCTGTTCACACAGGTGTGTCATTGCTGTACATTGACCATGCATTGCTTCTGTGGTATTGCAAAGGCAAAGACAAATGCTTCCAGCCATCCATTGCACTAATGGATTGGTCATCAGCTGGCTGTCTATGTCCCGCATCAATATAGACCAAAGTACAGAGGGTTAGGCTATGCTATTGTGCACCTACCTGATGCATCAGAAGGTGCGAGGCCCTTGCTAAATTCTGTGCACAGACTTTGAGATCTATACTTTAGACTGTATCTAAACCTGCTCCAACATGGACTGACATTCTGGCCTACTTTCAGCCGATGCGACTTGTCTGTCGCTGAACAGTCGCTTTTTATGTATTCAGCACCTATGTATAATGTTGTAAAAATGCTCTAGAAGCTAAAGTCGCAGAAATGTCACACATATTTGGCCTGCAACTTTCTGTGCGACAAATTCAGACAGGAAAAATCAGTATAAATCCTTAGAAAATTATCCCCCAGTGTCTCCATCTGCTGGCGGTATTGAATAAGCATTGCTGCACTGATGGGGTATGCATTAGACGAAAAAAAAGAAGAAAAAGAAGAATAATACGCCCAGAAAAGAGGCGAAAAGGAGAAAAACGTAAAAAAACGTGAAAAAAAAGTAAGAGGAAGAGAAGGGAAAAAAAGGTGGAAATGGGTTTAAAAGTGATTTCGGCGGAGAATATATATATATATATATATATATATATATATATATATATATATATACGCGCACACACACATATATATAAACGTATTCTCCGTTGAGATATTGCAGCCGCTGCTGTGTCCAGGCCCAGGAGCCTTAGCACTGTGCTGTGATGTCACTCAATACCACTGACATCACTAGGTGTAAACAACATCTCTCCTTTGCTGTGTATGTGACTATGGAGCTGTTTGGTGATGTCGTCTATTATGGCCTTCATAGAAGCAACAGGAGATTGTTGCATCCATCTAGAACCCTCAGAACTACAGTGCTATGATGTCACTCACTTCCACAGGCCTTGCAGAGTGTAAACAACAACAACCCAGCTTTGTTGTGTATGTAACCATAGGGATTTGTGATGTCACCTAGAACCTTCACAGCAGCGACAGCTTTATGAGGAGCATCAGCACTGCTCTGCCTGAGCAGAACCATCACCGCCATAGGTTGTCAAATAACCCGGATTTAACCCACACAGGTAAGTCCAATGGGGTGCAGGCATGTCCTCTATGCTTACAGCTTCCCGTGGGTGTTGGTTTGATACCGTTTGGGGACAGCCAAGGAGGCATCTGCAGGCAACAAAGGTAGGTGTGTGCTTGTGTGTGTGTTTCCTATGCAGATCCTAAGCCCAGTGTCACATGCAAGTAGGAGGAGTAAGAAGGGTTCCTGGCAAATCCGGGTTATGGATTGCATTTAAAAAGGCCCCTTGGGAGTGCAATGGGCCCCTGTCTTGCTGCTTAGCAATAATGGTATGGGTTTAGGTTCTGCTGTGTGTACTGGTGGTTGACTGCCCCCCAGCCCAGAGTGTGCATGGAAAATTGTCTGGCAGCCTCCCTGACAGCAAGCAGTGATAGTGCCCATGAAGGGGACCTTGTTGGGCCCGCCCCTTTCACGGTTATCGCTTCTCGGCCTTTTGGCTAAGAT
The DNA here is from genome assembly GCF_029499605.1 of Hyla sarda. Classification (NCBI taxonomy): domain Eukaryota; kingdom Metazoa; phylum Chordata; class Amphibia; order Anura; family Hylidae; genus Hyla; species Hyla sarda. The sequence goes on along the minus strand of NW_026609046.1, from coordinate 3,981 downwards.
CAAGTGTAGTATCTGTTCTTATCAGTTTAATATCTGATACGTCCCCTATCTGGGGACCATATATTAAATGGATTTTTGAGAACGGGGGCCGATTTCGAAGCTTGCTTCCGTCGCCCTATGCATTGACCCGATATGGCAGTATCTTCGGGTACAGTGCACCACCCCCTTACAGGGTTAAAAAGAAAGATTCCTACTTTCATTGCTACCTGCTTGCTGGCTAGCCAGCTAGCCAGCCCTGTGGGCCTTGCTGCTGCAGCCAAAAAACAAAAGGTGGTGCTGCTGCTGCTGCTTCTGCTGCTTCTGCTTGTGTCTGGCCGCTGTTGGAGCGTCCAGGCACAGGACTTCTGCTGCTGCTGACTAAATGGCCTCCTTAATTGGATCATTTGAGTAGCCAGCACACCTGTGCAGGTAGGGCATGACATGATAGGCAGCTGCCTTGATAGCGGGTGGGTGCTGAATGTTCCTAATTGACAAAATAAGATTAATGCTTATGAAGAAATATAAAATCTCATCCCTTCCCCAATATCGCGCCACACCCCTACCCCTTAATTCCCTGGTTGAACTTGATGGACATATGTCTTTTTTCGACCGTACTAACTATGTAACTATGTAACATAACATGGGGGGGGGGGGGGGTCTCCTGGCTGTTCACACAGGTGTGTCATTGCTGTACATTGACCATGCATTGCTTCTGTGGTATTGCAAAGGCAAAGACAAATGCTTCCAGCCATCCATTGCACTAATGGATTGGTCATCAGCTGGCTGTCTATGTCCCGCATCAATATAGACCAAAGTACAGAGGGTTAGGCTATGCTATTGTGCACCTACCTGATGCATCAGAAGGTGCGAGGCCCTTGCTAAATTCTGTGCACAGACTTTGAGATCTATACTTTAGACTGTATCTAAACCTGCTCCAACATGGACTGACATTCTGGCCTACTTTCAGCCGATGCGACTTGTCTGTCGCTGAACAGTCGCTTTTTATGTATTCAGCACCTATGTATAATGTTGTAAAAATGCTCTAGAAGCTAAAGTCGCAGAAATGTCACACATATTTGGCCTGCAACTTTCTGTGCGACAAATTCAGACAGGAAAAATCAGTATAAATCCTTAGAAAATTATCCCCCAGTGTCTCCATCTGCTGGCGGTATTGAATAAGCATTGCTGCACTGATGGGGTATGCATTAGACGAAAAAAAAGAAGAAAAAGAAGAATAATACGCCCAGAAAAGAGGCGAAAAGGAGAAAAACGTAAAAAAACGTGAAAAAAAAGTAAGAGGAAGAGAAGGGAAAAAAAGGTGGAAATGGGTTTAAAAGTGATTTCGGCGGAGAAATATATATATATATATATATATATATATATATATATATATATATATATACGCGCACACACACACATATATATAAACGTATTCTCCGTTGAGATATTGCAGCCGCTGCTGTGTCCAGGCCCAGGAGCCTTAGCACTGTGCTGTGATGTCACTCAATACCACTGACATCACTAGGTGTAAACAACATCTCTCCTTTGCTGTGTATGTGACTATGGAGCTGTTTGGTGATGTCGTCTATTATGGCCTTCATAGAAGCAACAGGAGATTGTTGCATCCATCTAGAACCCTCAGAACTACAGTGCTATGATGTCACTCACTTCCACAGGCCTTGCAGAGTGTAAACAACAACAACCCAGCTTTGTTGTGTATGTAACCATAGGGATTTGTGATGTCACCTAGAACCTTCACAGCAGCGACAGCTTTATGAGGAGCATCAGCACTGCTCTGCCTGAGCAGAACCATCACCGCCATAGGTTGTCAAATAACCCGGATTTAACCCACACAGGTAAGTCCAATGGGGTGCAGGCATGTCCTCTATGCTTACAGCTTCCCGTGGGTGTTGGTTTGATACCGTTTGGGGACAGCCAAGGAGGCATCTGCAGGCAACAAAGGTAGGTGTGTGCTTGTGTGTGTGTTTCCTATGCAGATCCTAAGCCCAGTGTCACATGCAAGTAGGAGGAGTAAGAAGGGTTCCTGGCAAATCCGGGTTATGGATTGCATTTAAAAAGGCCCCGTGGGAGTGCAATGGGCCCCTGTCTTGCTGCTTAGCAATAATGGTATGGGTTTAGGTTCTGCTGTGTGTACTGGTGGTTGACTGCCCCCCAGCCCAGAGTGTGCATGGAAAATTGTCTGGCAGCCTCCCTGACAGCAAGCAGTGATAGTGCCCATGAAGGGGACCTTGTTGGGCCCGCCCCTTTCACGGTTATCGCTTCTCGGCCTTTTGGCTAAGATCAAGTGTAGTATCTGTTCTTATCAGTTTAATATCTGATACGTCCCCTATCTGGGGACCATATATTAAATGGATTTTTGAGAACGGGGGCCGATTTCGAAGCTTGCTTCCGTCGCCCTATGCATTGACCCGATATGGCAGTATCTTCGGGTACAGTGCACCACCCCCTTACAGGGTTAAAAAGAAAGATTCCTACTTTCATTGCTACCTGCTTGCTGGCTAGCCAGCTAGCCAGCCCTGTGGGCCTTGCTGCTGCAGCCAAAAAACAAAAGGTGGTGCTGCTGCTGCTGCTTCTGCTGCTTCTGCTTGTGTCTGGCCGCTGTTGGAGCGTCCAGGCACAGGACTTCTGCTGCTGCTGACTAAATGGCCTCCTTAATTGGATCATTTGAGTAGCCAGCACACCTGTGCAGGTAGGGCATGACATGATAGGCAGCTGCCTTGATAGCGGGTGGGTGCTGAATGTTCCTAATTGACAAAATAAGATTAATGCTTATGAAGAAATATAAAATCTCATCCCTTCCCCAATATCGCGCCACACCCCTACCCCTTAATTCCCTGGTTGAACTTGATGGACATATGTCTTTTTTCGACCGTACTAACTATGTAACTATGTAACATAACATGGGGGGGGGGGGGGGGGGGGGGTCTCCTGGCTGTTCACACAGGTGTGTCATTGCTGTACATTGACCATGCATTGCTTCTGTGGTATTGCAAAGGCAAAGACAAATGCTTCCAGCCATCCATTGCACTAATGGATTGGTCATCAGCTGGCTGTCTATGTCCCGCATCAATATAGACCAAAGTACAGAGGGTTAGGCTATGCTATTGTGCACCTACCTGATGCATCAGAAGGTGCGAGGCCCTTGCTAAATTCTGTGCACAGACTTTGAGATCTATACTTTAGACTGTATCTAAACCTGCTCCAACATGGACTGACATTCTGGCCTACTTTCAGCCGATGCGACTTGTCTGTCGCTGAACAGTCGCTTTTTATGTATTCAGCACCTATGTATAATGTTGTAAAAATGCTCTAGAAGCTAAAGTCGCAGAAATGTCACACATATTTGGCCTGCAACTTTCTGTGCGACAAATTCAGACAGGAAAAATCAGTATAAATCCTTAGAAAATTATCCCCCAGTGTCTCCATCTGCTGGCGGTATTGAATAAGCATTGCTGCACTGATGGGGTATGCATTAGACGAAAAAAAAGAAGAAAAAGAAGAATAATACGCCCAGAAAAGAGGCGAAAAGGAGAAAAACGTAAAAAAACGTGAAAAAAAAGTAAGAGGAAGAGAAGGGAAAAAAAGGTGGAAATGGGTTTAAAAGTGATTTCGGCGGAGAAATATATATATATATATATATATATATATATATATATATATATATACGCGCACACACACACATATATATAAACGTATTCTCCGTTGAGATATTGCAGCCGCTGCTGTGTCCAGGCCCAGGAGCCTTAGCACTGTGCTGTGATGTCACTCAATACCACTGACATCACTAGGTGTAAACAACATCTCTCCTTTGCTGTGTATGTGACTATGGAGCTGTTTGGTGATGTCGTCTATTATGGCCTTCATAGAAGCAACAGGAGATTGTTGCATCCATCTAGAACCCTCAGAACTACAGTGCTATGATGTCACTCACTTCCACAGGCCTTGCAGAGTGTAAACAACAACAACCCAGCTTTGTTGTGT
>NW_026609045.1:0-42825 GCF_029499605.1 Hyla sarda | reverse complement strand
TTTGCTGCACTGATGGGGTATGCATTAGACGAAAAAAAAGAAGAAAAAGAAGAATAATACGCCCAGAAAAGAGGCGAAAAGGAGAAAAACGTAAAAAAACGTGAAAAAAAAGTAAGAGGAAGAGAAGGGAAAAAAAGGTGGAAATGGGTTTAAAAGTGATTTCGGCGGAGAAATATATATATATATATATATATATATATATATATATATATATATATATATATGCGCACACACACATATAGATATAAACGTATTCTCCGTTGAGATATTGCAGCCGCTGCTGTGTCCAGGCCCAGGAGCCTTAGCACTGTGCTGTGATGTCACTCAATACCACTGACATCACTAGGTGTAAACAACATCTCTCCTTTGCTGTGTATGTGACTATGGAGCTGTTTGGTGATGTCGTCTATTACGGCCTTCATAGAAGCAACAGGAGATTGTTGCATCCATCTTGAACCCTCAGAACTACAGTGCTATGATGTCACTCACTTCCACAGGCCTTGCAGAGTGTAAACAACACAACCCAGCTTTGTTGTGTATGTAACCAAAGGGATTTGTGATGTCACCTAGAACCTTCACAGCAGCGACAGCTTTATGAGGAGCATCAGCACTGCTCTGCCTGAGCAGAACCATCACCGCCATAGGTTGTCAAATAACCCGGATTTAACCCACACAGGTAAGTCCAATGGGGTGCAGGCATGTCCTCTATGCTTACAGCTTCCCGTGGGTGTTGGTTTGATACCGTTTGGGACAGCCAAGGAGGCATCTGCAGGCAACAAAGGTAGGTGTGTGCTTGTGTGTGTGTTTCCTATGCAGATCCTAAGCCCAGTGTCACATGCAAGTAGGAGGAGTAAGAAGGGTTCCTGGCAAATCCGGGTTATGGATTGCATTTAAAAAGGCCCCGTGGGAGTGCAATGGGCCCCTGTCTTGCTGCTTAGCAATAATGGTATGGGTTTAGTTCTGCTGTGTGTACTGGTGGTTGACTGCCCCCCAGCCCAGAGTGTGCATGGAAAATTGTCTGGCAGCCTCCCTGACAGCAAGCAGTGATAGTGCCCATGAAGGGGACCTTGTTGGGCCCGCCCCTTTCACGGTTATCGCTTCTCGGCCTTTTGGCTAAGATCAAGTGTAGTATCTGTTCTTATCAGTTTAATATCTGATACGTCCCCTATCTGGGGACCATATATTAAATGGATTTTTGAGAACGGGGGCCGATTTCGAAGCTTGCTTCCGTCGCCCTATGCATTGACCCGATATGGCAGTATCTTCGGGTACAGTGCACCACCCCCTTACAGGGTTAAAAAGAAAGATTCCTACTTTCATTGCTACCTGCTTGCTGGCTAGCCAGCTAGCCAGCCTGTGGGCCTTGCTGCTGCTGCAGCCAAAAAACAAAAGGTGGTGCTGCTGCTGCTTCTGCTGCTTCTGCTTCTGCTTGTGTCTGGCCCCTGTTGGAGCGTCCAGGCACAGGACTTCTGCTGCTGCTGACTAAATGGCCTCCTTAATTGGATCATTTGAGTAGCCAGCACACCTGTGCAGGTAGGGCATGACATGATAGGCAGCTGCCTTGATAGCGGGTGGGTGCTGAATGTTCCTAATTGACAAAATAAGATTAATGCTTATGAAGAAATATAAAATCTCATCCTTCCCCAATATCGCGCCACACCCCTACCCCTTAATTCCCTGGTTGAACGTGATGGACATATGTCTTTTTCGACCGTACTAACTATGTAACTATGTAACATAACATGGGGGGGGGGGGGGTCTCCTGGCTGTTCACACAGGTGTGTCATTGCTGTACATTGACCATGCATTGCTTCTGTGGTATTGCAAAGGCAAAGACAAATGCTTCCAGCCATCCATTGCACTAATGGATTGGTCATCAGCTGGCTGTCTATGTCCCGCATCAATATAGACCAAAGTACAGAGGGTTAGGCTATGCTATTGTGCACCTACCTGATGCATCAGAAGGTGCGAGGCCCTTGCTAAATTCTGTGCACAGACTTTGAGATCTATGCTTTAGACTGTATCTAAACCTGCTCCAACATGGACTGACATTCTGGCCTACTTTCAGCCGATGCGACTTGTCTGTCGCTGAACAGTCGCTTTTTATGTATTCAGCACCTATGTATAATGTTGTAAAAATGCTCTAGAAGCTAAAGTCGCAGAAATGTCACACATATTTGGCCTGCAACTTTCTGTGCGACAAATTCAGACAGGAAAAATCAGTATAAATCCTTAGAAAATTATCCCCCAGTGTCTCCATCTGCTGGCGGTATTGAATAAGCATTGCTGCACTGATGGGGTATGCATTAGACGAAAAAAAAGAAGAAAAAGAAGAATAATACGCCCAGAAAAGAGGCGAAAAGGAGAAAAACGTAAAAAAACGTGAAAAAAAAGTAAGAGGAAGAGAAGGGAAAAAAAGGTGGAAATGGGTTTAAAAGTGATTTCGGCGGAGAAATATATATATATATATATATATATATATATATATATATATATATATATATATATATGCGCACACACACATATAGATATAAACGTATTCTCCGTTGAGATATTGCAGCCGCTGCTGTGTCCAGGCCCAGGAGCCTTAGCACTGTGCTGTGATGTCACTCAATACCACTGACATCACTAGGTGTAAACAACATCTCTCCTTTGCTGTGTATGTGACTATGGAGCTGTTTGGTGATGTCGTCTATTACGGCCTTCATAGAAGCAACAGGAGATTGTTGCATCCATCTTGAACCCTCAGAACTACAGTGCTATGATGTCACTCACTTCCACAGGCCTTGCAGAGTGTAAACAACAACAACCCAGCTTTGTTGTGTATGTAACCAAAGGGATTTGTGATGTCACCTAGAACCTTCACAGCAGCGACAGCTTTATGAGGAGCATCAGCACTGCTCTGCCTGAGCAGAACCATCACCGCCATAGGTTGTCAAATAACCCGGATTTAACCCACACAGGTAAGTCCAATGGGGTGCAGGCATGTCCTCTATGCTTACAGCTTCCGTGGGTGTTGGTTTGATACCGTTTGGGGACAGCCAAGGAGGCATCTGCAGGCAACAAAGGTAGGTGTGTGCTTGTGTGTGTGTTTCCTATGCAGATCCTAAGCCCAGTGTCACATGCAAGTAGGAGGAGTAAGAAGGGTTCCTGGCAAATCCGGGTTATGGATTGCATTTAAAAAGGCCCCGTGGGAGTGCAATGGGCCCCTGTCTTGCTGCTTAGCAATAATGGTATGGGTTTAGGTTCTGCTGTGTGTACTGGTGGTTGACTGCCCCCCAGCCCAGAGTGTGCATGGAAAATTGTCTGGCAGCCTCCCTGACAGCAAGCAGTGATAGTGCCCATGAAGGGGACCTTGTTGGGCCCGCCCCTTTCACGGTTATCGCTTCTCGGCCTTTTGGCTAAGATCAAGTGTAGTATCTGTTCTTATCAGTTTAATATCTGATACGTCCCCTATCTGGGACCATATATTAAATGGATTTTTGAGAACGGGGGCCGATTTCGAAGCTTGCTTCCGTCGCCCTATGCATTGACCCGATATGGCAGTATCTTCGGGTACAGTGCACCACCCCTTACAGGGTTAAAAAGAAAGATTCCTACTTTCATTGCTACCTGCTTGCTGGCTAGCCAGCTAGCCAGCCCTGTGGGCCTTGCTGCTGCTGCAGCCAAAAAACAAAAGGTGGTGCTGCTGCTGCTTCTGCTGCTTCTGCTTCTGCTTGTGTCTGGCCCCTGTTGGAGCGTCCAGGCACAGGACTTCTGCTGCTGCTGACTAAATGGCCTCCTTAATTGGATCATTTGAGTAGCCAGCACACCTGTGCAGGTAGGGCATGACATGATAGGCAGCTGCCTTGATAGCGGGTGGGTGCTGAATGTTCCTAATTGACAAAATAAGATTAATGCTTATGAAGAAATATAAAATCTCATCCCTTCCCCAATATCGCGCCACACCCCTACCCCTTAATTCCCTGGTTGAACGTGATGGACATATGTCTTTTTTCGACCGTACTAACTATGTAACTATGTAACATAACATGGGGGGGGGGGGGGTCTCCTGGCTGTTCACACAGGTGTGTCATTGCTGTACATTGACCATGCATTGCTTCTGTGGTATTGCAAAGGCAAAGACAAATGCTTCCAGCCATCCATTGCACTAATGGATTGGTCATCAGCTGGCTGTCTATGTCCCGCATCAATATAGACCAAAGTACAGAGGGTTAGGCTATGCTATTGTGCACCTACCTGATGCATCAGAAGGTGCGAGGCCTTGCTAAATTCTGTGCACAGACTTTGAGATCTATGCTTTAGACTGTATCTAAACCTGCTCCAACATGGACTGACATTCTGGCCTACTTTCAGCCGATGCGACTTGTCTGTCGCTGAACAGTCGCTTTTTATGTATTCAGCACCTATGTATAATGTTGTAAAAATGCTCTAGAAGCTAAAGTCGCAGAAATGTCACACATATTTGGCCTGCAACTTTCTGTGCGACAAATTCAGACAGGAAAAATCAGTATAAATCCTTAGAAAATTATCCCCCAGTGTCTCCATCTGCTGGCGGTATTGAATAAGCATTGCTGCACTGATGGGGTATGCATTAGACGAAAAAAAAGAAGAAAAAGAAGAATAATACGCCCAGAAAAGAGGCGAAAAGGAGAAAAACGTAAAAAAACGTGAAAAAAAAGTAAGAGGAAGAGAAGGGAAAAAAAGGTGGAAATGGGTTTAAAAGTGATTTCGGCGGAGAAATATATATATATATATATATATATATATATATATATATATATATATATATGCGCACACACACATATAGATATAACGTATTCTCCGTTGAGATATTGCAGCCGCTGCTGTGTCCAGGCCCAGGAGCCTTAGCACTGTGCTGTGATGTCACTCAATACCACTGACATCACTAGGTGTAAACAACATCTCTCCTTTGCTGTGTATGTGACTATGGAGCTGTTTGGTGATGTCGTCTATTACGGCCTTCATAGAAGCAACAGGAGATTGTTGCATCCATCTTGAACCCTCAGAACTACAGTGCTATGATGTCACTCACTTCCACAGGCCTTGCAGAGTGTAAACAACAACAACCCAGCTTTGTTGTGTATGTAACCAAAGGGATTTGTGATGTCACCTAGAACCTTCACAGCAGCGAACAAGCTTTATGAGGAGCATCAGCACTGCTCTGCCTGAGCAGAACCATCACCGCCATAGGTTGTCAAATAACCCGGATTTAAACCACACAGGTAAGTCCAATGGGGTGCAGGCATGTCCTCTATGCTTACAGCTTCCCGTGGGTGTTGGTTTGATACCGTTTGGGGACAGCCAAGGAGGCATCTGCAGGCAACAAAGGTAGGTGTGTGCTTGTGTGTGTGTTTCCTATGCAGATCCTAAGCCCAGTGTCACATGCAAGTAGGAGGAGTAAGAAGGGTTCCTGGCAAATCCGGGTTATGGATTGCATTTAAAAAGGCCCCGTGGGAGTGCAATGGGCCCCTGTCTTGCTGCTTAGCAATAATGGTATGGGTTTAGGTTCTGCTGTGTGTACTGGTGGTTGACTGCCCCCAGCCCAGAGTGTGCATGGAAAATTGTCTGGCAGCCTCCTGACAGCAAGCAGTGATAGTGCCCATGAAGGGGACCTTGTTGGGCCCGCCCCTTTCACGGTTATCGCTTCTCGGCCTTTTGGCTAAGATCAAGTGTAGTATCTGTTCTTATCAGTTTAATATCTGATACGTCCCCTATCTGGGGACCATATATTAAATGGATTTTTGAGAACGGGGGCCGATTTCGAAGCTTGCTTCCGTCGCCCTATGCATTGACCCGATATGGCAGTATCTTCGGGTACAGTGCACCACCCCCTTACAGGGTTAAAAAGAAAGATTCCTACTTTCATTGCTACCTGCTTGCTGGCTAGCCAGCTAGCCAGCCCTGTGGGCCTTGCTGCTGCTGCAGCCAAAAAACAAAAGGTGGTGCTGCTGCTGCTTCTGCTGCTTCTGCTTCTGCTTGTGTCTGGCCCCTGTTGGAGCGTCCAGGCACAGGACTTCTGCTGCTGCTGACTAAATGGCCTCCTTAATTGGATCATTTGAGTAGCCAGCACACCTGTGCAGGTAGGGCATGACATGATAGGCAGCTGCCTTGATAGCGGGTGGGTGCTGAATGTTCCTAATTGACAAAATAAGATTAATGCTTATGAAGAAATATAAAATCTCATCCCTTCCCCAATATCGCGCCACACCCCTACCCCTTAATTCCCTGGTTGAACGTGATGGACATATGTCTTTTTCGACCGTACTAACTATGTAACTATGTAACATAACATGGGGGGGGGGGGGGTCTCCTGGCTGTTCACACAGGTGTGTCATTGCTGTACATTGACCATGCATTGCTTCTGTGGTATTGCAAAGGCAAAGACAAATGCTTCCAGCCATCCATTGCACTAATGGATTGGTCATCAGCTGGCTGTCTATGTCCCGCATCAATATAGACCAAAGTACAGAGGGTTAGGCTATGCTATTGTGCACCTACCTGATGCATCAGAAGGTGCGAGGCCCTTGCTAAATTCTGTGCACAGACTTTGAGATCTATGCTTTAGACTGTATCTAAACCTGCTCCAACATGGACTGACATTCTGGCCTACTTTCAGCCGATGCGACTTGTCTGTCGCTGAACAGTCGCTTTTATGTATTCAGCACCTATGTATAATGTTGTAAAAATGCTCTAGAAGCTAAAGTCGCAGAATGTCACACATATTTGGCCTGCAACTTTCTGTGCGACAAATTCAGACAGGAAAAATCAGTATAAATCCTTAGAAAATTATCCCCCAGTGTCTCCATCTGCTGGCGGTATTGAATAAGCATTGCTGCACTGATGGGGTATGCATTAGACGAAAAAAAAGAAGAAAAAGAAGAATAATACGCCCAGAAAAGAGGCGAAAAGGAGAAAAACGTAAAAAACGTGAAAAAAAAGTAAGAGGAAGAGAAGGGAAAAAAAGGTGGAAATGGGTTTAAAAGTGATTTCGGCGGAGAAATATATATATATATATATATATATATATATATATATATATATATGCGCACACACACATATAGATATAAACGTATTCTCCGTTGAGATATTGCAGCCGCTGCTGTGTCCAGGCCCAGGAGCCTTAGCACTGTGCTGTGATGTCACTCAATACCACTGACATCAGTGTAAACAACATCTCTCCTTTGCTGTGTATGTGACTATGGAGCTGTTTGGTGATGTCGTCTATTACGGCCTTCATAGAAGCAACAGGAGATTGTTGCATCCATCTTGAACCCTCAGAACTACAGTGCTATGATGTCACTCACTTCCACAGGCCTTGCAGAGTGTAAACAACAACAACCCAGCTTTGTTGTGTATGTAACCAAAGGGATTTGTGATGTCACCTAGAACCTTCACAGCAGCGACAGCTTTATGAGGAGCATCAGCACTGCTCTGCCTGAGCAGAACCATCACCGCCATAGGTTGTCAAATAACCCGGATTTAACCCACACAGGTAAGTCCAATGGGGTGCAGGCATGTCCTCTATGCTTACAGCTTCCCGTGGGTGTTGGTTTGATACCGTTTGGGGACAGCCAAGGAGGCATCTGCAGGCAACAAAGGTAGGTGTGTGCTTGTGTGTGTGTTTCCTATGCAGATCCTAAGCCCAGTGTCACATGCAAGTAGGAGGAGTAAGAAGGGTTCCTGGCAAATCCGGGTTATGGATTGCATTTAAAAAGGCCCCGTGGGAGTGCAATGGGCCCCTGTCTTGCTGCTTAGCAATAATGGTATGGGTTTAGGTTCTGCTGTGTGTACTGGTGGTTGACTGCCCCCCAGCCCAGAGTGTGCATGGAAAATTGTCTGGCAGCCTCCCTGACAGCAAGCAGTGATAGTGCCCATGAAGGGGACCTTGTTGGGCCCGCCCCTTTCACGGTTATCGCTTCTCGGCCTTTTGGCTAAGATCAAGTGTAGTATCTGTTCTTATCAGTTTAATATCTGATACGTCCCCTATCTGGGGACCATATATTAAATGGATTTTTGAGAACGGGGGCCGATTTCGAAGCTTGCTTCCGTCGCCCTATGCATTGACCCGATATGGCAGTATCTTCGGGTACAGTGCACCACCCCCTTACAGGGTTAAAAAGAAAGATTCCTACTTTCATTGCTACCTGCTTGCTGGCTAGCCAGCTAGCCAGCCCTGTGGGCCTTGCTGCTGCTGCAGCCAAAAAACAAAAGGTGGTGCTGCTGCTGCTTCTGCTGCTTCTGCTTCTGCTTGTGTCTGGCCCCTGTTGGAGCGTCCAGGCACAGGACTTCTGCTGCTGCTGACTAAATGGCCTCCTTAATTGGATCATTTGAGTAGCCAGCACACCTGTGCAGGTAGGGCATGACATGATAGGCAGCTGCCTTGATAGCGGGTGGGTGCTGAATGTTCCTAATTGACAAAATAAGATTAATGCTTATGAAGAAATATAAAATCTCATCCCTTCCCCAATATCGCGCCACACCCCTACCCCTTAATTCCCTGGTTGAACGTGATGGACATATGTCTTTTTTCGACCGTACTAACTATGTAACTATGTAACATAACATGGGGGGGGGGGGGGGGTCTCCTGGCTGTTCACACAGGTGTGTCATTGCTGTACATTGACCATGCATTGCTTCTGTGGTATTGCAAAGGCAAAGACAAATGCTTCCAGCCATCCATTGCACTAATGGATTGGTCATCAGCTGGCTGTCTATGTCCCGCATCAATATAGACCAAAGTACAGAGGGTTAGGCTATGCTATTGTGCACCTACCTGATGCATCAGAAGGTGCGAGGCCCTTGCTAAATTCTGTGCACAGACTTTGAGATCTATGCTTTAGACTGTATCTAAACCTGCTCCAACATGGACTGACATTCTGGCCTACTTTCAGCCGATGCGACTTGTCTGTCGCTGAACAGTCGCTTTTTATGTATTCAGCACCTATGTATAATGTTGTAAAAATGCTCTAGAAGCTAAAGTCGCAGAAATGTCACACATATTTGGCCTGCAACTTTCTGTGCGACAAATTCAGACAGGAAAAATCAGTATAAATCCTTAGAAAATTATCCCCCAGTGTCTCCATCTGCTGGCGGTATTGAATAAGCATTGCTGCACTGATGGGGTATGCATTAGACGAAAAAAAAGAAGAAAAAGAAGAATAATACGCCCAGAAAAGAGGCGAAAAGGAGAAAAACGTAAAAAAACGTGAAAAAAAAGTAAGAGGAAGAGAAGGGAAAAAAAGGTGGAAATGGGTTTAAAAGTGATTTCGGCGGAGAAATATATATATATATATATATATATATATATATATATATATATATATATATGCGCACACACACATATAGATATAAACGTATTCTCCGTTGAGATATTGCAGCCGCTGCTGTGTCCAGGCCCAGGAGCCTTAGCACTGTGCTGTGATGTCACTCAATACCACTGACATCACTAGGTGTAAACAACATCTCTCCTTTGCTGTGTATGTGACTATGGAGCTGTTTGGTGATGTCGTCTATTACGGCCTTCATAGAAGCAACAGGAGATTGTTGCATCCATCTTGAACCCTCAGAACTACAGTGCTATGATGTCACTCACTTCCACAGGCCTTGCAGAGTGTAAACAACAACAACCCAGCTTTGTTGTGTATGTAACCAAAGGGATTTGTGATGTCACCTAGAACCTTCACAGCAGCGACAGCTTTATGAGGAGCATCAGCACTGCTCTGCCTGAGCAGAACCATCACCGCCATAGGTTGTCAAATAACCCGGATTTAACCCACACAGGTAAGTCCAATGGGGTGCAGGCATGTCCTCTATGCTTACAGCTTCCCGTGGGTGTTGGTTTGATACCGTTTGGGGACAGCCAAGGAGGCATCTGCAGGCAACAAAGGTAGGTGTGTGCTTGTGTGTGTGTTTCCTATGCAGATCCTAAGCCCAGTGTCACATGCAAGTAGGAGGAGTAAGAAGGGTTCCTGGCAAATCCGGGTTATGGATTGCATTTAAAAAGGCCCCGTGGGAGTGCAATGGGCCCCTGTCTTGCTGCTTAGCAATAATGGTATGGGTTTAGGTTCTGCTGTGTGTACTGGTGGTTGACTGCCCCCCAGCCCAGAGTGTGCATGGAAAATTGTCTGGCAGCCTCCCTGACAGCAAGCAGTGATAGTGCCCATGAAGGGGACCTTGTTGGGCCCGCCCCTTTCACGGTTATCGCTTCTCGGCCTTTTGGCTAAGATCAAGTGTAGTATCTGTTCTTATCAGTTTAATATCTGATACGTCCCCTATCTGGGGACCATATATTAAATGGATTTTTGAGAACGGGGGGCCGATTTCGAAGCTTGCTTCCGTCGCCCTATGCATTGACCCGATATGGCAGTATCTTCGGGTACAGTGCACCACCCCCTTACAGGGTTAAAAAGAAAGATTCCTACTTTCATTGCTACCTGCTTGCTGGCTAGCCAGCTAGCCAGCCCTGTGGGCCTTGCTGCTGCTGCAGCCAAAAAACAAAAGGTGGTGCTGCTGCTGCTTCTGCTGCTTCTGCTTCTGCTTGTGTGTCTGGCCCCTGTTGGAGCGTCCAGGCACAGGACTTCTGCTGCTGCTGACTAAATGGCCTCCTTAATTGGATCATTTGAGTAGCCAGCACACCTGTGCAGGTAGGGCATGACATGATAGGCAGCTGCCTTGATAGCGGGTGGGTGCTGAATGTTCCTAATTGACAAAATAAGATTAATGCTTATGAAGAAATATAAAATCTCATCCCTTCCCCAATATCGCGCCACACCCCTACCCCTTAATTCCCTGGTTGAACGTGATGGACATATGTCTTTTTTCGACCGTACTAACTATGTAACTATGTAACATAACATGGGGGGGGGGGGGGGTCTCCTGGCTGTTCACACAGGTGTGTCATTGCTGTACATTGACCATGCATTGCTTCTGTGGTATTGCAAAGGCAAAGACAAATGCTTCCAGCCATCCATTGCACTAATGGATTGGTCATCAGCTGGCTGTCTATGTCCCGCATCAATATAGACCAAAGTACAGAGGGTTAGGCTATGCTATTGTGCACCTACCTGATGCATCAGAAGGTGCGAGGCCCTTGCTAAATTCTGTGCACAGACTTTGAGATCTATGCTTTAGACTGTATCTAAACCTGCTCCAACATGGACTGACATTCTGGCCTACTTTCAGCCGATGCGACTTGTCTGTCGCTGAACAGTCGCTTTTTATGTATTCAGCACCTATGTATAATGTTGTAAAAATGCTCTAGAAGCTAAAGTCGCAGAAATGTCACACATATTTGGCCTGCAACTTTCTGTGCGACAAATTCAGACAGGAAAAATCAGTATAAATCCTTAGAAAATTATCCCCCAGTGTCTCCATCTGCTGGCGGTATTGAATAAGCATTGCTGCACTGATGGGGTATGCATTAGACGAAAAAAAAGAAGAAAAAGAAGAATAATACGCCCAGAAAAGAGGCGAAAAGGAGAAAAACGTAAAAAAACGTGAAAAAAAAGTAAGAGGAAGAGAAGGGAAAAAAAGGTGGAAATGGGTTTAAAAGTGATTTCGGCGGAGATATATATATATATATATATATATATATATATATATATATATATATGCGCACACACACATATAGATATAAACGTATTCTCCGTTGAGATATTGCAGCCGCTGCTGTGTCCAGGCCCAGGAGCCTTAGCACTGTGCTGTGATGTCACTCAATACCACTGACATCACTAGGTGTAAACAACATCTCTCCTTTGCTGTGTATGTGACTATGGAGCTGTTTGGTGATGTCGTCTATTACGGCCTTCATAGAAGCAACAGGAGATTGTTGCATCCATCTTGAACCCTCAGAACTACAGTGCTATGATGTCACTCACTTCCACAGGCCTTGCAGAGTGTAAACAACAACAACCCAGCTTTGTTGTGTATGTAACCAAAGGGATTTGTGATGTCACCTAGAACCTTCACAGCAGCGACAGCTTTATGAGGAGCATCAGCACTGCTCTGCCTGAGCAGAACCATCACCGCCATAGGTTGTCAAATAACCCGGATTTAACCCACACAGGTAAGTCCAATGGGGTGCAGGCATGTCCTCTATGCTTACAGCTTCCCGTGGGTGTTGGTTTGATACCGTTTGGGGACAGCCAAGGAGGCATCTGCAGGCAACAAAGGTAGGTGTGTGCTTGTGTGTGTGTTTCCTATGCAGATCCTAAGCCCAGTGTCACATGCAAGTAGGAGGAGTAAGAAGGGTTCCTGGCAAATCCGGGTTATGGATTGCATTTAAAAAGGCCCCGTGGGAGTGCAATGGGCCCCTGTCTTGCTGCTTAGCAATAATGGTATGGGTTTAGGTTCTGCTGTGTGTACTGGTGGTTGACTGCCCCCCAGCCCAGAGTGTGCATGGAAAATTGTCTGGCAGCCTCCCTGACAGCAAGCAGTGATAGTGCCCATGAAGGGGACCTTGTTGGGCCCGCCCCTTTCACGGTTATCGCTTCTCGGCCTTTTGGCTAAGATCAAGTGTAGTATCTGTTCTTATCAGTTTAATATCTGATACGTCCCCTATCTGGGGACCATATATTAAATGGATTTTTGAGAACGGGGGCCGATTTCGAAGCTTGCTTCCGTCGCCCTATGCATTGACCCGATATGGCAGTATCTTCGGGTACAGTGCACCACCCCCTTACAGGGTTAAAAAGAAAGATTCCTACTTTCATTGCTACCTGCTTGCTGGCTAGCCAGCTAGCCAGCCCTGTGGGCCTTGCTGCTGCTGCAGCCAAAAAACAAAAGGTGGTGCTGCTGCTGCTTCTGCTGCTTCTGCTTCTGCTTGTGTCTGGCCCCTGTTGGAGCGTCCAGGCACAGGACTTCTGCTGCTGCTGACTAAATGGCCTCCTTAATTGGATCATTTGAGTAGCCAGCACACCTGTGCAGGTAGGGCATGACATGATAGGCAGCTGCCTTGATAGCGGGTGGGTGCTGAATGTTCCTAATTGACAAAATAAGATTAATGCTTATGAAGAAATATAAAATCTCATCCCTTCCCCAATATCGCGCCACACCCCTACCCCTTAATTCCCTGGTTGAACGTGATGGACATATGTCTTTTTTCGACCGTACTAACTATGTAACTATGTAACATAACATGGGGGGGGGGGGGGGGTCTCCTGGCTGTTCACACAGGTGTGTCATTGCTGTACATTGACCATGCATTGCTTCTGTGGTATTGCAAAGGCAAAGACAAATGCTTCCAGCCATCCATTGCACTAATGGATTGGTCATCAGCTGGCTGTCTATGTCCCGCATCAATATAGACCAAAGTACAGAGGGTTAGGCTATGCTATTGTGCACCTACCTGATGCATCAGAAGGTGCGAGGCCCTTGCTAAATTCTGTGCACAGACTTTGAGATCTATGCTTTAGACTGTATCTAAACCTGCTCCAACATGGACTGACATTCTGGCCTACTTTCAGCCGATGCGACTTGTCTGTCGCTGAACAGTCGCTTTTTATGTATTCAGCACCTATGTATAATGTTGTAAAAATGCTCTAGAAGCTAAAGTCGCAGAAATGTCACACATATTTGGCCTGCAACTTTCTGTGCGACAAATTCAGACAGGAAAAATCAGTATAAATCCTTAGAAAATTATCCCCCAGTGTCTCCATCTGCTGGCGGTATTGAATAAGCATTGCTGCACTGATGGGGTATGCATTAGACGAAAAAAAAGAAGAAAAAGAAGAATAATACGCCCAGAAAAGAGGCGAAAAGGAGAAAAACGTAAAAAAACGTGAAAAAAAAGTAAGAGGAAGAGAAGGGAAAAAAAGGTGGAAATGGGTTTAAAAGTGATTTCGGCGGAGAAATATATATATATATATATATATATATATATATATATATATATATATATATGCGCACACACACATATAGATATAAACGTATTCTCCGTTGAGATATTGCAGCCGCTGCTGTGTCCAGGCCCAGGAGCCTTAGCACTGTGCTGTGATGTCACTCAATACCACTGACATCACTAGGTGTAAACAACATCTCTCCTTTGCTGTGTATGTGACTATGGAGCTGTTTGGTGATGTCGTCTATTACGGCCTTCATAGAAGCAACAGGAGATTGTTGCATCCATCTTGAACCCTCAGAACTACAGTGCTATGATGTCACTCACTTCCACAGGCCTTGCAGAGTGTAAACAACAACAACCCAGCTTTGTTGTGTATGTAACCAAAGGGATTTGTGATGTCACCTAGAACCTTCACAGCAGCGACAGCTTTATGAGGAGCATCAGCACTGCTCTGCCTGAGCAGAACCATCACCGCCATAGGTTGTCAAATAACCCGGATTTAACCCACACAGGTAAGTCCAATGGGGTGCAGGCATGTCCTCTATGCTTACAGCTTCCCGTGGGTGTTGGTTTGATACCGTTTGGGGACAGCCAAGGAGGCATCTGCAGGCAACAAAGGTAGGTGTGTGCTTGTGTGTGTGTTTCCTATGCAGATCCTAAGCCCAGTGTCACATGCAAGTAGGAGGAGTAAGAAGGGTTCCTGGCAAATCCGGGTTATGGATTGCATTTAAAAAGGCCCCGTGGGAGTGCAATGGGCCCCTGTCTTGCTGCTTAGCAATAATGGTATGGGTTTAGGTTCTGCTGTGTGTACTGGTGGTTGACTGCCCCCCAGCCCAGAGTGTGCATGGAAAATTGTCTGGCAGCCTCCCTGACAGCAAGCAGTGATAGTGCCCATGAAGGGGACCTTGTTGGGCCCGCCCCTTTCACGGTTATCGCTTCTCGGCCTTTTGGCTAAGATCAAGTGTAGTATCTGTTCTTATCAGTTTAATATCTGATACGTCCCCTATCTGGGGACCATATATTAAATGGATTTTTGAGAACGGGGGCCGATTTCGAAGCTTGCTTCCGTCGCCCTATGCATTGACCCGATATGGCAGTATCTTCGGGTACAGTGCACCACCCCCTTACAGGGTTAAAAAGAAAGATTCCTACTTTCATTGCTACCTGCTTGCTGGCTAGCCAGCTAGCCAGCCCTGTGGGCCTTGCTGCTGCTGCAGCCAAAAAACAAAAGGTGGTGCTGCTGCTGCTTCTGCTGCTTCTGCTTCTGCTTGTGTCTGGCCCCTGTTGGAGCGTCCAGGCACAGGACTTCTGCTGCTGCTGACTAAATGGCCTCCTTAATTGGATCATTTGAGTAGCCAGCACACCTGTGCAGGTAGGGCATGACATGATAGGCAGCTGCCTTGATAGCGGGTGGGTGCTGAATGTTCCTAATTGACAAAATAAGATTAATGCTTATGAAGAAATATAAAATCTCATCCCTTCCCCAATATCGCGCCACACCCCTACCCCTTAATTCCCTGGTTGAACGTGATGGACATATGTCTTTTTTCGACCGTACTAACTATGTAACTATGTAACATAACATGGGGGGGGGGGGGGGTCTCCTGGCTGTTCACACAGGTGTGTCATTGCTGTACATTGACCATGCATTGCTTCTGTGGTATTGCAAAGGCAAAGACAAATGCTTCCAGCCATCCATTGCACTAATGGATTGGTCATCAGCTGGCTGTCTATGTCCCGCATCAATATAGACCAAAGTACAGAGGGTTAGGCTATGCTATTGTGCACCTACCTGATGCATCAGAAGGTGCGAGGCCCTTGCTAAATTCTGTGCACAGACTTTGAGATCTATGCTTTAGACTGTATCTAAACCTGCTCCAACATGGACTGACATTCTGGCCTACTTTCAGCCGATGCGACTTGTCTGTCGCTGAACAGTCGCTTTTTATGTATTCAGCACCTATGTATAATGTTGTAAAAATGCTCTAGAAGCTAAAGTCGCAGAAATGTCACACATATTTGGCCTGCAACTTTCTGTGCGACAAATTCAGACAGGAAAAATCAGTATAAATCCTTAGAAAATTATCCCCCAGTGTCTCCATCTGCTGGCGGTATTGAATAAGCATTGCTGCACTGATGGGGTATGCATTAGACGAAAAAAAAGAAGAAAAAGAAGAATAATACGCCCAGAAAAGAGGCGAAAAGGAGAAAAACGTAAAAAAACGTGAAAAAAAAGTAAGAGGAAGAGAAGGGAAAAAAAGGTGGAAATGGGTTTAAAAGTGATTTCGGCGGAGAAATATATATATATATATATATATATATATATATATATATATATATATATATATGCGCACACACACATATAGATATAAACGTATTCTCCGTTGAGATATTGCAGCCGCTGCTGTGTCCAGGCCCAGGAGCCTTAGCACTGTGCTGTGATGTCACTCAATACCACTGACATCACTAGGTGTAAACAACATCTCTCCTTTGCTGTGTATGTGACTATGGAGCTGTTTGGTGATGTCGTCTATTACGGCCTTCATAGAAGCAACAGGAGATTGTTGCATCCATCTTGAACCCTCAGAACTACAGTGCTATGATGTCACTCACTTCCACAGGCCTTGCAGAGTGTAAACAACAACAACCCAGCTTTGTTGTGTATGTAACCAAAGGGATTTGTGATGTCACCTAGAACCTTCACAGCAGCGACAGCTTTATGAGGAGCATCAGCACTGCTCTGCCTGAGCAGAACCATCACCGCCATAGGTTGTCAAATAACCCGGATTTAACCCACACAGGTAAGTCCAATGGGGTGCAGGCATGTCCTCTATGCTTACAGCTTCCCGTGGGTGTTGGTTTGATACCGTTTGGGGACAGCCAAGGAGGCATCTGCAGGCAACAAAGGTAGGTGTGTGCTTGTGTGTGTGTTTCCTATGCAGATCCTAAGCCCAGTGTCACATGCAAGTAGGAGGAGTAAGAAGGGTTCCTGGCAAATCCGGGTTATGGATTGCATTTAAAAAGGCCCCGTGGGAGTGCAATGGGCCCCTGTCTTGCTGCTTAGCAATAATGGTATGGGTTTAGGTTCTGCTGTGTGTACTGGTGGTTGACTGCCCCCCAGCCCAGAGTGTGCATGGAAAATTGTCTGGCAGCCTCCCTGACAGCAAGCAGTGATAGTGCCCATGAAGGGGACCTTGTTGGGCCCGCCCCTTTCACGGTTATCGCTTCTCGGCCTTTTGGCTAAGATCAAGTGTAGTATCTGTTCTTATCAGTTTAATATCTGATACGTCCCCTATCTGGGGACCATATATTAAATGGATTTTTGAGAACGGGGGCCGATTTCGAAGCTTGCTTCCGTCGCCCTATGCATTGACCCGATATGGCAGTATCTTCGGGTACAGTGCACCACCCCCTTACAGGGTTAAAAAGAAAGATTCCTACTTTCATTGCTACCTGCTTGCTGGCTAGCC
Source organism: Hyla sarda (assembly GCF_029499605.1). NCBI lineage: Eukaryota > Metazoa > Chordata > Amphibia > Anura > Hylidae > Hyla > Hyla sarda. Next base: position 25,491 of record NW_026609045.1, on the reverse strand, counting down.
AGCTAGCCAGCCCTGTGGGCCTTGCTGCTGCTGCAGCCAAAAAACAAAAGGTGGTGCTGCTGCTGCTTCTGCTGCTTCTGCTTCTGCTTGTGTCTGGCCCCTGTTGGAGCGTCCAGGCACAGGACTTCTGCTGCTGCTGACTAAATGGCCTCCTTAATTGGATCATTTGAGTAGCCAGCACACCTGTGCAGGTAGGGCATGACATGATAGGCAGCTGCCTTGATAGCGGGTGGGTGCTGAATGTTCCCAATTGACAAAATAAGATTAATGCTTATGAAGAAATATAAAATCTCATCCCTTCCCCAATATCGCGCCACACCCCTACCCCTTAATTCCCTGGTTGAACGTGATGGACATATGTCTTTTTTCGACCGTACTAACTATGTAACTATGTAACATAACATGGGGGGGGGGGGGGGTCTCCTGGCTGTTCACACAGGTGTGTCATTGCTGTACATTGACCATGCATTGCTTCTGTGGTATTGCAAAGGCAAAGACAAATGCTTCCAGCCATCCATTGCACTAATGGATTGGTCATCAGCTGGCTGTCTATGTCCCGCATCAATATAGACCAAAGTACAGAGGGTTAGGCTATGCTATTGTGCACCTACCTGATGCATCAGAAGGTGCGAGGCCCTTGCTAAATTCTGTGCACAGACTTTGAGATCTATGCTTTAGACTGTATCTAAACCTGCTCCAACATGGACTGACATTCTGGCCTACTTTCAGCCGATGCGACTTGTCTGTCGCTGAACAGTCGCTTTTTATGTATTCAGCACCTATGTATAATGTTGTAAAAATGCTCTAGAAGCTAAAGTCGCAGAAATGTCACACATATTTGGCCTGCAACTTTCTGTGCGACAAATTCAGACAGGAAAAATCAGTATAAATCCTTAGAAAATTATCCCCCAGTGTCTCCATCTGCTGGCGGTATTGAATAAGCATTGCTGCACTGATGGGGTATGCATTAGACGAAAAAAAAGAAGAAAAAGAAGAATAATACGCCCAGAAAAGAGGCGAAAAGGAGAAAAACGTAAAAAAACGTGAAAAAAAAGTAAGAGGAAGAGAAGGGAAAAAAAGGTGGAAATGGGTTTAAAAGTGATTTCGGCGGAGAATATATATATATATATATATATATATATATATATATATATATATATGCGCACACACACATATAGATATAAACGTATTCTCCGTTGAGATATTGCAGCCGCTGCTGTGTCCAGGCCCAGGAGCCTTAGCACTGTGCTGTGATGTCACTCAATACCACTGACATCACTAGGTGTAAACAACATCTCTCCTTTGCTGTGTATGTGACTATGGAGCTGTTTGGTGATGTCGTCTATTACGGCCTTCATAGAAGCAACAGGAGATTGTTGCATCCATCTTGAACCCTCAGAACTACAGTGCTATGATGTCACTCACTTCCACAGGCCTTGCAGAGTGTAAACAACAACAACCCAGCTTTGTTGTGTATGTAACCAAAGGGATTTGTGATGTCACCTAGAACCTTCACAGCAGCGACAGCTTTATGAGGAGCATCAGCACTGCTCTGCCTGAGCAGAACCATCACCGCCATAGGTTGTCAAATAACCCGGATTTAACCCACACAGGTAAGTCCAATGGGGTGCAGGCATGTCCTCTATGCTTACAGCTTCCCGTGGGTGTTGGTTTGATACCGTTTGGGGACAGCCAAGGAGGCATCTGCAGGCAACAAAGGTAGGTGTGTGCTTGTGTGTGTGTTTCCTATGCAGATCCTAAGCCCAGTGTCACATGCAAGTAGGAGGAGTAAGAAGGGTTCCTGGCAAATCCGGGTTATGGATTGCATTTAAAAAGGCCCCGTGGGAGTGCAATGGGCCCCTGTCTTGCTGCTTAGCAATAATGGTATGGGTTTAGGTTCTGCTGTGTGTACTGGTGGTTGACTGCCCCCCAGCCCAGAGTGTGCATGGAAAATTGTCTGGCAGCCTCCCTGACAGCAAGCAGTGATAGTGCCCATGAAGGGGACCTTGTTGGGCCCGCCCCTTTCACGGTTATCGCTTCTCGGCCTTTTGGCTAAGATCAAGTGTAGTATCTGTTCTTATCAGTTTAATATCTGATACGTCCCCTATCTGGGGACCATATATTAAATGGATTTTTGAGAACGGGGGCCGATTTCGAAGCTTGCTTCCGTCGCCCTATGCATTGACCCGATATGGCAGTATCTTCGGGTACAGTGCACCACCCCCTTACAGGGTTAAAAAGAAAGATTCCTACTTTCATTGCTACCTGCTTGCTGGCTAGCCAGCTAGCCAGCCCTGTGGGCCTTGCTGCTGCTGCAGCCAAAAAACAAAAGGTGGTGCTGCTGCTGCTTCTGCTGCTTCTGCTTCTGCTTGTGTCTGGCCCCTGTTGGAGCGTCCAGGCACAGGACTTCTGCTGCTGCTGACTAAATGGCCTCCTTAATTGGATCATTTGAGTAGCCAGCACACCTGTGCAGGTAGGGCATGACATGATAGGCAGCTGCCTTGATAGCGGGTGGGTGCTGAATGTTCCTAATTGACAAAATAAGATTAATGCTTATGAAGAAATATAAAATCTCATCCCTTCCCCAATATCGCGCCACACCCCTACCCCTTAATTCCCTGGTTGAACGTGATGGACATATGTCTTTTTTCGACCGTACTAACTATGTAACTATGTAACATAACATGGGGGGGGGGGGGGGGTCTCCTGGCTGTTCACACAGGTGTGTCATTGCTGTACATTGACCATGCATTGCTTCTGTGGTATTGCAAAGGCAAAGACAAATGCTTCCAGCCATCCATTGCACTAATGGATTGGTCATCAGCTGGCTGTCTATGTCCCGCATCAATATAGACCAAAGTACAGAGGGTTAGGCTATGCTATTGTGCACCTACCTGATGCATCAGAAGGTGCGAGGCCCTTGCTAAATTCTGTGCACAGACTTTGAGATCTATGCTTTAGACTGTATCTAAACCTGCTCCAACATGGACTGACATTCTGGCCTACTTTCAGCCGATGCGACTTGTCTGTCGCTGAACAGTCGCTTTTTATGTATTCAGCACCTATGTATAATGTTGTAAAAATGCTCTAGAAGCTAAAGTCGCAGAAATGTCACACATATTTGGCCTGCAACTTTCTGTGCGACAAATTCAGACAGGAAAAATCAGTATAAATCCTTAGAAAATTATCCCCCAGTGTCTCCATCTGCTGGCGGTATTGAATAAGCATTGCTGCACTGATGGGGTATGCATTAGACGAAAAAAAAGAAGAAAAAGAAGAATAATACGCCCAGAAAAGAGGCGAAAAGGAGAAAAACGTAAAAAAACGTGAAAAAAAAGTAAGAGGAAGAGAAGGGAAAAAAAGGTGGAAATGGGTTTAAAAGTGATTTCGGCGGAGAAATATATATATATATATATATATATATATATATATATATATATATATATGCGCACACACACATATAGATATAAACGTATTCTCCGTTGAGATATTGCAGCCGCTGCTGTGTCCAGGCCCAGGAGCCTTAGCACTGTGTGATGTCACTCAATACCACTGACATCACTAGGTGTAAACAACATCTCTCCTTTGCTGTGTATGTGACTATGGAGCTGTTTGGTGATGTCGTCTATTACGGCCTTCATAGAAGCAACAGGAGATTGTTGCATCCATCTTGAACCCTCAGAACTACAGTGCTATGATGTCACTCACTTCCACAGGCCTTGCAGAGTGTAAACAACAACAACCCAGCTTTGTTGTGTATGTAACCAAAGGGATTTGTGATGTCACCTAGAACCTTCACAGCAGCGACAGCTTTATGAGGAGCATCAGCACTGCTCTGCCTGAGCAGAACCATCACCGCCATAGGTTGTCAAATAACCCGGATTTAACCCACACAGGTAAGTCCAATGGGGTGCAGGCATGTCCTCTATGCTTACAGCTTCCCGTGGGTGTTGGTTTGATACCGTTTGGGGACAGCCAAGGAGGCATCTGCAGGCAACAAAGGTAGGTGTGTGCTTGTGTGTGTGTTTCCTATGCAGATCCTAAGCCCAGTGTCACATGCAAGTAGGAGGAGTAAGAAGGGTTCCTGGCAAATCCGGGTTATGGATTGCATTTAAAAAGGCCCCGTGGGAGTGCAATGGGCCCCTGTCTTGCTGCTTAGCAATAATGGTATGGGTTTAGGTTCTGCTGTGTGTACTGGTGGTTGACTGCCCCCCAGCCCAGAGTGTGCATGGAAAATTGTCTGGCAGCCTCCCTGACAGCAAGCAGTGATAGTGCCCATGAAGGGGACCTTGTTGGGCCCGCCCCTTTCACGGTTATCGCTTCTCGGCCTTTTGGCTAAGATCAAGTGTAGTATCTGTTCTTATCAGTTTAATATCTGATACGTCCCCTATCTGGGGACCATATATTAAATGGATTTTTGAGAACGGGGGCCGATTTCGAAGCTTGCTTCCGTCGCCCTATGCATTGACCCGATATGGCAGTATCTTCGGGTACAGTGCACCACCCCCTTACAGGGTTAAAAAGAAAGATTCCTACTTTCATTGCTACCTGCTTGCTGGCTAGCCAGCTAGCCAGCCCTGTGGGCCTTGCTGCTGCTGCAGCCAAAAAACAAAAGGTGGTGCTGCTGCTGCTTCTGCTGCTTCTGCTTCTGCTTGTGTCTGGCCCCTGTTGGAGCGTCCAGGCACAGGACTTCTGCTGCTGCTGACTAAATGGCCTCCTTAATTGGATCATTTGAGTAGCCAGCACACCTGTGCAGGTAGGGCATGACATGATAGGCAGCTGCCTTGATAGCGGGTGGGTGCTGAATGTTCCTAATTGACAAAATAAGATTAATGCTTATGAAGAAATATAAAATCTCATCCCTTCCCCAATATCGCGCCACACCCCTACCCCTTAATTCCCTGGTTGAACGTGATGGACATATGTCTTTTTTCGACCGTACTAACTATGTAACTATGTAACATAACATGGGGGGGGGGGGGGGGTCTCCTGGCTGTTCACACAGGTGTGTCATTGCTGTACATTGACCATGCATTGCTTCTGTGGTATTGCAAAGGCAAAGACAAATGCTTCCAGCCATCCATTGCACTAATGGATTGGTCATCAGCTGGCTGTCTATGTCCCGCATCAATATAGACCAAAGTACAGAGGGTTAGGCTATGCTATTGTGCACCTACCTGATGCATCAGAAGGTGCGAGGCCCTTGCTAAATTCTGTGCACAGACTTTGAGATCTATGCTTTAGACTGTATCTAAACCTGCTCCAACATGGACTGACATTCTGGCCTACTTTCAGCCGATGCGACTTGTCTGTCGCTGAACAGTTCGCTTTTTATGTATTCAGCACCTATGTATAATGTTGTAAAAATGCTCTAGAAGCTAAAGTCGCAGAAATGTCACACATATTTGGCCTGCAACTTTCTGTGCGACAAATTCAGACAGGAAAAATCAGTATAAATCCTTAGAAAATTATCCCCCAGTGTCTCCATCTGCTGGCGGTATTGAATAAGCATTGCTGCACTGATGGGGTATGCATTAGACGAAAAAAAAGAAGAAAAAGAAGAATAATACGCCCAGAAAAGAGGCGAAAAGGAGAAAAACGTAAAAAAACGTGAAAAAAAAGTAAGAGGAAGAGAAGGGAAAAAAAGGTGGAAATGGGTTTAAAAGTGATTTCGGCGGAGAAATATATAATATATATATATATATATATATATATATATATATATATATATATATATGCGCACACACACATATAGATATAAACGTATTCTCCGTTGAGATATTGCAGCCGCTGCTGTGTCCAGGCCCAGGAGCCTTAGCACTGTGCTGTGATGTCACTCAATACCACTGACATCACTAGGTGTAAACAACATCTCTCCTTTGCTGTGTATGTGACTATGGAGCTGTTTGGTGATGTCGTCTATTACGGCCTTCATAGAAGCAACAGGAGATTGTTGCATCCATCTTGAACCCTCAGAACTACAGTGCTATGATGTCACTCACTTCCACAGGCCTTGCAGAGTGTAAACAACAACAACCCAGCTTTGTTGTGTATGTAACCAAAGGGATTTGTGATGTCACCTAGAACCTTCACAGCAGCGACAGCTTTATGAGGAGCATCAGCACTGCTCTGCCTGAGCAGAACCATCACCGCCATAGGTTGTCAAATAACCCGGATTTAACCCACACAGGTAAGTCCAATGGGGTGCAGGCATGTCCTCTATGCTTACAGCTTCCCGTGGGTGTTGGTTTGATACCGTTTGGGGACAGCCAAGGAGGCATCTGCAGGCAACAAAGGTAGGTGTGTGCTTGTGTGTGTGTTTCCTATGCAGATCCTAAGCCCAGTGTCACATGCAAGTAGGAGGAGTAAGAAGGGTTCCTGGCAAATCCGGGTTATGGATTGCATTTAAAAAGGCCCCGTGGGAGTGCAATGGGCCCCTGTCTTGCTGCTTAGCAATAATGGTATGGGTTTAGGTTCTGCTGTGTGTACTGGTGGTTGACTGCCCCCCAGCCCAGAGTGTGCATGGAAAATTGTCTGGCAGCCTCCCTGACAGCAAGCAGTGATAGTGCCCATGAAGGGGACCTTGTTGGGCCCGCCCCTTTCACGGTTATCGCTTCTCGGCCTTTTGGCTAAGATCAAGTGTAGTATCTGTTCTTATCAGTTTAATATCTGATACGTCCCCTATCTGGGGACCATATATTAAATGGATTTTTGAGAACGGGGGCCGATTTCGAAGCTTGCTTCCGTCGCCCTATGCATTGACCCGATATGGCAGTATCTTCGGGTACAGTGCACCACCCCCTTACAGGGTTAAAAAGAAAGATTCCTACTTTCATTGCTACCTGCTTGCTGGCTAGCCAGCTAGCCAGCCCTGTGGGCCTTGCTGCTGCTGCAGCCAAAAAACAAAAGGTGGTGCTGCTGCTGCTTCTGCTGCTTCTGCTTCTGCTTGTGTCTGGCCCCTGTTGGAGCGTCCAGGCACAGGACTTCTGCTGCTGCTGACTAAATGGCCTCCTTAATTGGATCATTTGAGTAGCCAGCACACCTGTGCAGGTAGGGCATGACATGATAGGCAGCTGCCTTGATAGCGGGTGGGTGCTGAATGTTCCTAATTGACAAAATAAGATTAATGCTTATGAAGAAATATAAAATCTCATCCCTTCCCCAATATCGCGCCACACCCCTACCCCTTAATTCCCTGGTTGAACGTGATGGACATATGTCTTTTTTCGACCGTACTAACTATGTAACTATGTAACATAACATGGGGGGGGGGGGGGGGTCTCCTGGCTGTTCACACAGGTGTGTCATTGCTGTACATTGACCATGCATTGCTTCTGTGGTATTGCAAAGGCAAAGACAAATGCTTCCAGCCATCCATTGCACTAATGGATTGGTCATCAGCTGGCTGTCTATGTCCCGCATCAATATAGACCAAAGTACAGAGGGTTAGGCTATGCTATTGTGCACCTACCTGATGCATCAGAAGGTGCGAGGCCCTTGCTAAATTCTGTGCACAGACTTTGAGATCTATGCTTTAGACTGTATCTAAACCTGCTCCAACATGGACTGACATTCTGGCCTACTTTCAGCCGATGCGACTTGTCTGTCGCTGAACAGTCGCTTTTTATGTATTCAGCACCTATGTATAATGTTGTAAAAATGCTCTAGAAGCTAAAGTCGCAGAAATGTCACACATATTTGGCCTGCAACTTTCTGTGCGACAAATTCAGACAGGAAAAATCAGTATAAATCCTTAGAAAATTATCCCCCAGTGTCTCCATCTGCTGGCGGTATTGAATAAGCATTGCTGCACTGATGGGGTATGCATTAGACGAAAAAAAAGAAGAAAAAGAAGAATAATACGCCCAGAAAAGAGGCGAAAAGGAGAAAAACGTAAAAAAACGTGAAAAAAAAGTAAGAGGAAGAGAAGGGAAAAAAAGGTGGAAATGGGTTTAAAAGTGATTTCGGCGGAGAAATATATATATATATATATATATATATATATATATATATATATATATATATATATGCGCACACACACATATAGATATAAACGTATTCTCCGTTGAGATATTGCAGCCGCTGCTGTGTCCAGGCCCAGGAGCCTTAGCACTGTGCTGTGATGTCACTCAATACCACTGACATCACTAGGTGTAAACAACATCTCTCCTTTGCTGTGTATGTGACTATGGAGCTGTTTGGTGATGTCGTCTATTACGGCCTTCATAGAAGCAACAGGAGATTGTTGCATCCATCTTGAACCCTCAGAACTACAGTGCTATGATGTCACTCACTTCCACAGGCCTTGCAGAGTGTAAACAACAACAACCCAGCTTTGTTGTGTATGTAACCAAAGGGATTTGTGATGTCACCTAGAACCTTCACAGCAGCGACAGCTTTATGAGGAGCATCAGCACTGCTCTGCCTGAGCAGAACCATCACCGCCATAGGTTGTCAAATAACCCGGATTTAACCCACACAGGTAAGTCCAATGGGGTGCAGGCATGTCCTCTATGCTTACAGCTTCCCGTGGGTGTTGGTTTGATACCGTTTGGGGACAGCCAAGGAGGCATCTGCAGGCAACAAAGGTAGGTGTGTGCTTGTGTGTGTGTTTCCTATGCAGATCCTAAGCCCAGTGTCACATGCAAGTAGGAGGAGTAAGAAGGGTTCCTGGCAAATCCGGGTTATGGATTGCATTTAAAAAGGCCCCGTGGGAGTGCAATGGGCCCCTGTCTTGCTGCTTAGCAATAATGGTATGGGTTTAGGTTCTGCTGTGTGTACTGGTGGTTGACTGCCCCCCAGCCCAGAGTGTGCATGGAAAATTGTCTGGCAGCCTCCCTGACAGCAAGCAGTGATAGTGCCCATGAAGGGGACCTTGTTGGGCCCGCCCCTTTCACGGTTATCGCTTCTCGGCCTTTTGGCTAAGATCAAGTGTAGTATCTGTTCTTATCAGTTTAATATCTGATACGTCCCCTATCTGGGGACCATATATTAAATGGATTTTTGAGAACGGGGGCCGATTTCGAAGCTTGCTTCCGTCGCCCTATGCATTGACCCGATATGGCAGTATCTTCGGGTACAGTGCACCACCCCCTTACAGGGTTAAAAAGAAAGATTCCTACTTTCATTGCTACCTGCTTGCTGGCTAGCCAGCTAGCCAGCCCTGTGGGCCTTGCTGCTGCTGCAGCCAAAAAACAAAAGGTGGTGCTGCTGCTGCTTCTGCTGCTTCTGCTTCTGCTTGTGTCTGGCCCCTGTTGGAGCGTCCAGGCACAGGACTTCTGCTGCTGCTGACTAAATGGCCTCCTTAATTGGATCATTTGAGTAGCCAGCACACCTGTGCAGGTAGGGCATGACATGATAGGCAGCTGCCTTGATAGCGGGTGGGTGCTGAATGTTCCTAATTGACAAAATAAGATTAATGCTTATGAAGAAATATAAAATCTCATCCCTTCCCCAATATCGCGCCACACCCCTACCCCTTAATTCCCTGGTTGAACGTGATGGACATATGTCTTTTTTCGACCGTACTAACTATGTAACTATGTAACATAACATGGGGGGGGGGGGGGGTCTCCTGGCTGTTCACACAGGTGTGTCATTGCTGTACATTGACCATGCATTGCTTCTGTGGTATTGCAAAGGCAAAGACAAATGCTTCCAGCCATCCATTGCACTAATGGATTGGTCATCAGCTGGCTGTCTATGTCCCGCATCAATATAGACCAAAGTACAGAGGGTTAGGCTATGCTATTGTGCACCTACCTGATGCATCAGAAGGTGCGAGGCCCTTGCTAAATTCTGTGCACAGACTTTGAGATCTATGCTTTAGACTGTATCTAAACCTGCTCCAACATGGACTGACATTCTGGCCTACTTTCAGCCGATGCGACTTGTCTGTCGCTGAACAGTAGCTTTTTATGTATTCAGCACCTATGTATAATGTTGTAAAAATGCTCTAGAAGCTAAAGTCGCAGAAATGTCACACATATTTGGCCTGCAACTTTCTGTGCGACAAATTCAGACAGGAAAAATCAGTATAAATCCTTAGAAAATTATCCCCCAGTGTCTCCATCTGCTGGCGGTATTGAATAAGCATTGCTGCACTGATGGGGTATGCATTAGACGAAAAAAAAGAAGAAAAAGAAGAATAATACGCCCAGAAAAGAGGCGAAAAGGAGAAAAACGTAAAAAAACGTGAAAAAAAAGTAAGAGGAAGAGAAGGGAAAAAAAGGTGGAAATGGGTTTAAAAGTGATTTCGGCGGAGAAATATATATATATATATATATATATATATATATATATATATATATATGCGCACACACACATATAGATATAAACGTATTCTCCGTTGAGATATTGCAGCCGCTGCTGTGTCCAGGCCCAGGAGCCTTAGCACTGTGCTGTGATGTCACTCAATACCACTGACATCACTAGGTGTAAACAACATCTCTCCTTTGCTGTGTATGTGACTATGGAGCTGTTTGGTGATGTCGTCTATTACGGCCTTCATAGAAGCAACAGGAGATTGTTGCATCCATCTTGAACCCTCAGAACTACAGTGCTATGATGTCACTCACTTCCACAGGCCTTGCAGAGTGTAAACAACAACAACCCAGCTTTGTTGTGTATGTAACCAAAGGGATTTGTGATGTCACCTAGAACCTTCACAGCAGCGACAGCTTTATGAGGAGCATCAGCACTGCTCTGCCTGAGCAGAACCATCACCGCCATAGGTTGTCAAATAACCCGGATTTAACCCACACAGGTAAGTCCAATGGGGTGCAGGCATGTCCTCTATGCTTACAGCTTCCCGTGGGTGTTGGTTTGATACCGTTTGGGGACAGCCAAGGAGGCATCTGCAGGCAACAAAGGTAGGTGTGTGCTTGTGTGTGTGTTTCCTATGCAGATCCTAAGCCCAGTGTCACATGCAAGTAGGAGGAGTAAGAAGGGTTCCTGGCAAATCCGGGTTATGGATTGCATTTAAAAAGGCCCCGTGGGAGTGCAATGGGCCCCTGTCTTGCTGCTTAGCAATAATGGTATGGGTTTAGGTTCTGCTGTGTGTACTGGTGGTTGACTGCCCCCCAGCCCAGAGTGTGCATGGAAAATTGTCTGGCAGCCTCCCTGACAGCAAGCAGTGATAGTGCCCATGAAGGGGACCTTGTTGGGCCCGCCCCTTTCACGGTTATCGCTTCTCGGCCTTTTGGCTAAGATCAAGTGTAGTATCTGTTCTTATCAGTTTAATATCTGATACGTCCCCTATCTGGGGACCATATATTAAATGGATTTTTGAGAACGGGGGCCGATTTCGAAGCTTGCTTCCGTCGCCCTATGCATTGACCCGATATGGCAGTATCTTCGGGTACAGTGCACCACCCCCTTACAGGGTTAAAAAGAAAGATTCCTACTTTCATTGCTACCTGCTTGCTGGCTAGCCAGCTAGCCAGCCCTGTGGGCCTTGCTGCTGCTGCAGCCAAAAAACAAAAGGTGGTGCTGCTGCTGCTTCTGCTGCTTCTGCTTCTGCTTGTGTCTGGCCCCTGTTGGAGCGTCCAGGCACAGGACTTCTGCTGCTGCTGACTAAATGGCCTCCTTAATTGGATCATTTGAGTAGCCAGCACACCTGTGCAGGTAGGGCATGACATGATAGGCAGCTGCCTTGATAGCGGGTGGGTGCTGAATGTTCCTAATTGACAAAATAAGATTAATGCTTATGAAGAAATATAAAATCTCATCCCTTCCCCAATATCGCGCCACACCCCTACCCCTTAATTCCCTGGTTGAACGTGATGGACATATGTCTTTTTTCGACCGTACTAACTATGTAACTATGTAACATAACATGGGGGGGGGGGGGGGTCTCCTGGCTGTTCACACAGGTGTGTCATTGCTGTACATTGACCATGCATTGCTTCTGTGGTATTGCAAAGGCAAAGACAAATGCTTCCAGCCATCCATTGCACTAATGGATTGGTCATCAGCTGGCTGTCTATGTCCCGCATCAATATAGACCAAAGTACAGAGGGTTAGGCTATGCTATTGTGCACCTACCTGATGCATCAGAAGGTGCGAGGCCCTTGCTAAATTCTGTGCACAGACTTTGAGATCTATGCTTTAGACTGTATCTAAACCTGCTCCAACATGGACTGACATTCTGGCCTACTTTCAGCCGATGCGACTTGTCTGTCGCTGAACAGTCGCTTTTTATGTATTCAGCACCTATGTATAATGTTGTAAAAATGCTCTAGAAGCTAAAGTCGCAGAAATGTCACACATATTTGGCCTGCAACTTTCTGTGCGACAAATTCAGACAGGAAAAATCAGTATAAATCCTTAGAAAATTATCCCCAGTGTCTCCATCTGCTGGCGGTATTGAATAAGCATTGCTGCACTGATGGGGTATGCATTAGACGAAAAAAAAGAAGAAAAAGAAGAATAATACGCCCAGAAAAGAGGCGAAAAGGAGAAAAACGTAAAAAAACGTGAAAAAAAAGTAAGAGGAAGAGAAGGGAAAAAAAGGTGGAAATGGGTTTAAAAGTGATTTCGGCGGAGAAATATATATATATATATATATATATATATATATATATATATATGCGCACACACACATATAGATATAAACGTATTCTCCGTTGAGATATTGCAGCCGCTGCTGTGTCCAGGCCCAGGAGCCTTAGCACTGTGCTGTGATGTCACTCAATACCACTGACATCACTAGGTGTAAACAACATCTCTCCTTTGCTGTGTATGTGACTATGGAGCTGTTTGGTGATGTCGTCTATTACGGCCTTCATAGAAGCAACAGGAGATTGTTGCATCCATCTTGAACCCTCAGAACTACAGTGCTATGATGTCACTCACTTCCACAGGCCTTGCAGAGTGTAAACAACAACAACCCAGCTTTGTTGTGTATGTAACCAAAGGGATTTGTGATGTCACCTAGAACCTTCACAGCAGCGACAGCTTTATGAGGAGCATCAGCACTGCTCTGCCTGAGCAGAACCATCACCGCCATAGGTTGTCAAATAACCCGGATTTAACCCACACAGGTAAGTCCAATGGGGTGCAGGCATGTCCTCTATGCTTACAGCTTCCCGTGGGTGTTGGTTTGATACCGTTTGGGGACAGCCAAGGAGGCATCTGCAGGCAACAAAGGTAGGTGTGTGCTTGTGTGTGTGTTTCCTATGCAGATCCTAAGCCCAGTGTCACATGCAAGTAGGAGGAGTAAGAAGGGTTCCTGGCAAATCCGGGTTATGGATTGCATTTAAAAAGGCCCCGTGGGAGTGCAATGGGCCCCTGTCTTGCTGCTTAGCAATAATGGTATGGGTTTAGGTTCTGCTGTGTGTACTGGTGGTTGACTGCCCCCCAGCCCAGAGTGTGCATGGAAAATTGTCTGGCAGCCTCCCTGACAGCAAGCAGTGATAGTGCCCATGAAGGGGACCTTGTTGGGCCCGCCCCTTTCACGGTTATCGCTTCTCGGCCTTTTGGCTAAGATCAAGTGTAGTATCTGTTCTTATCAGTTTAATATCTGATACGTCCCCTATCTGGGGACCATATATTAAATGGATTTTTGAGAACGGGGGCCGATTTCGAAGCTTGCTTCCGTCGCCCTATGCATTGACCCGATATGGCAGTATCTTCGGGTACAGTGCACCACCCCCTTACAGGGTTAAAAAGAAAGATTCCTACTTTCATTGCTACCTGCTTGCTGGCTAGCCAGCTAGCCAGCCCTGTGGGCCTTGCTGCTGCTGCAGCCAAAAAACAAAAGGTGGTGCTGCTGCTGCTTCTGCTGCTTCTGCTTCTGCTTGTGTCTGGCCCCTGTTGGAGCGTCCAGGCACAGGACTTCTGCTGCTGCTGACTAAATGGCCTCCTTAATTGGATCATTTGAGTAGCCAGCACACCTGTGCAGGTAGGGCATGACATGATAGGCAGCTGCCTTGATAGCGGGTGGGTGCTGAATGTTCCTAATTGACAAAATAAGATTAATGCTTATGAAGAAATATAAAATCTCATCCCTTCCCCAATATCGCGCCACACCCCTACCCCTTAATTCCCTGGTTGAACGTGATGGACATATGTCTTTTTTCGACCGTACTAACTATGTAACTATGTAACATAACATGGGGGGGGGGGGGGGTCTCCTGGCTGTTCACACAGGTGTGTCATTGCTGTACATTGACCATGCATTGCTTCTGTGGTATTGCAAAGGCAAAGACAAATGCTTCCAGCCATCCATTGCACTAATGGATTGGTCATCAGCTGGCTGTCTATGTCCCGCATCAATATAGACCAAAGTACAGAGGGTTAGGCTATGCTATTGTGCACCTACCTGATGCATCAGAAGGTGCGAGGCCCTTGCTAAATTCTGTGCACAGACTTTGAGATCTATGCTTTAGACTGTATCTAAACCTGCTCCAACATGGACTGACATTCTGGCCTACTTTCAGCCGATGCGACTTGTCTGTCGCTGAACAGTCGCTTTTTATGTATTCAGCACCTATGTATAATGTTGTAAAAATGCTCTAGAAGCTAAAGTCGCAGAAATGTCACACATATTTGGCCTGCAACTTTCTGTGCGACAAATTCAGACAGGAAAAATCAGTATAAATCCTTAGAAAATTATCCCCCAGTGTCTCCATCTGCTGGCGGTATTGAATAAGCATTGCTGCACTGATGGGGTATGCATTAGACGAAAAAAAAGAAGAAAAAGAAGAATAATACGCCCAGAAAAGAGGCGAAAAGGAGAAAAACGTAAAAAAACGTGAAAAAAAAGTAAGAGGAAGAGAAGGGAAAAAAAGGTGGAAATGGGTTTAAAAGTGATTTCGGCGGAGAAATATATATATATATATATATATATATATATATATATATATATATATATGCGCACACACACATATAGATATAAACGTATTCTCCGTTGAGATATTGCAGCCGCTGCTGTGTCCAGGCCCAGGAGCCTTAGCACTGTGCTGTGATGTCACTCAATACCACTGACATCACTAGGTGTAAACAACATCTCTCCTTTGCTGTGTATGTGACTATGGAGCTGTTTGGTGATGTCGTCTATTACGGCCTTCATAGAAGCAACAGGAGATTGTTGCATCCATCTTGAACCCTCAGAACTACAGTGCTATGATGTCACTCACTTCCACAGGCCTTGCAGAGTGTAAACAACAACAACCCAGCTTTGTTGTGTATGTAACCAAAGGGATTTGTGATGTCACCTAGAACCTTCACAGCAGCGACAGCTTTATGAGGAGCATCAGCACTGCTCTGCCTGAGCAGAACCATCACCGCCATAGGTTGTCAAATAACCCGGATTTAACCCACACAGGTAAGTCCAATGGGGTGCAGGCATGTCCTCTATGCTTACAGCTTCCCGTGGGTGTTGGTTTGATACCGTTTGGGGACAGCCAAGGAGGCATCTGCAGGCAACAAAGGTAGGTGTGTGCTTGTGTGTGTGTTTCCTATGCAGATCCTAAGCCCAGTGTCACATGCAAGTAGGAGGAGTAAGAAGGGTTCCTGGCAAATCCGGGTTATGGATTGCATTTAAAAAGGCCCCGTGGGAGTGCAATGGGCCCCTGTCTTGCTGCTTAGCAATAATGGTATGGGTTTAGGTTCTGCTGTGTGTACTGGTGGTTGACTGCCCCCCAGCCCAGAGTGTGCATGGAAAATTGTCTGGCAGCCTCCCTGACAGCAAGCAGTGATAGTGCCCATGAAGGGGACCTTGTTGGGCCCGCCCCTTTCACGGTTATCGCTTCTCGGCCTTTTGGCTAAGATCAAGTGTAGTATCTGTTCTTATCAGTTTAATATCTGATACGTCCCCTATCTGGGGACCATATATTAAATGGATTTTTGAGAACGGGGGCCGATTTCGAAGCTTGCTTCCGTCGCCCTATGCATTGACCCGATATGGCAGTATCTTCGGGTACAGTGCACCACCCCCTTACAGGGTTAAAAAGAAAGATTCCTACTTTCATTGCTACCTGCTTGCTGGCTAGCCAGCTAGCCAGCCCTGTGGGCCTTGCTGCTGCTGCAGCCAAAAAACAAAAGGTGGTGCTGCTGCTGCTTCTGCTGCTTCTGCTTCTGCTTGTGTCTGGCCCCTGTTGGAGCGTCCAGGCACAGGACTTCTGCTGCTGCTGACTAAATGGCCTCCTTAATTGGATCATTTGAGTAGCCAGCACACCTGTGCAGGTAGGGCATGACATGATAGGCAGCTGCCTTGATAGCGGGTGGGTGCTGAATGTTCCTAATTGACAAAATAAGATTAATGCTTATGAAGAAATATAAAATCTCATCCCTTCCCCAATATCGCGCCACACCCCTACCCCTTAATTCCCTGGTTGAACGTGATGGACATATGTCTTTTTTCGACCGTACTAACTATGTAACTATGTAACATAACATGGGGGGGGGGGGGTCTCCTGGCTGTTCACACAGGTGTGTCATTGCTGTACATTGACCATGCATTGCTTCTGTGGTATTGCAAAGGCAAAGACAAATGCTTCCAGCCATCCATTGCACTAATGGATTGGTCATCAGCTGGCTGTCTATGTCCCGCATCAATATAGACCAAAGTACAGAGGGTTAGGCTATGCTATTGTGCACCTACCTGATGCATCAGAAGGTGCGAGGCCCTTGCTAAATTCTGTGCACAGACTTTGAGATCTATGCTTTAGACTGTATCTAAACCTGCTCCAACATGGACTGACATTCTGGCCTACTTTCAGCCGATGCGACTTGTCTGTCGCTGAACAGTCGCTTTTTATGTATTCAGCACCTATGTATAATGTTGTAAAAATGCTCTAGAAGCTAAAGTCGCAGAAATGTCACACATATTTGGCCTGCAACTTTCTGTGCGACAAATTCAGACAGGAAAAATCAGTATAAATCCTTAGAAAATTATCCCCCAGTGTCTCCATCTGCTGGCGGTATTGAATAAGCATTGCTGCACTGATGGGGTATGCATTAGACGAAAAAAAAGAAGAAAAAGAAGAATAATACGCCCAGAAAAGAGGCGAAAAGGAGAAAAACGTAAAAAAACGTGAAAAAAAAGTAAGAGGAAGAGAAGGGAAAAAAAGGTGGAAATGGGTTTAAAAGTGATTTCGGCGGAGAAATATATATATATATATATATATATATATATATATATATATATATATATGCGCACACACACATATAGATATAAACGTATTCTCCGTTGAGATATTGCAGCCGCTGCTGTGTCCAGGCCCAGGAGCCTTAGCACTGTGCTGTGATGTCACTCAATACCACTGACATCACTAGGTGTAAACAACATCTCTCCTTTGCTGTGTATGTGACTATGGAGCTGTTTGGTGATGTCGTCTATTACGGCCTTCATAGAAGCAACAGGAGATTGTTGCATCCATCTTGAACCCTCAGAACTACAGTGCTATGATGTCACTCACTTCCACAGGCCTTGCAGAGTGTAAACAACAACAACCCAGCTTTGTTGTGTATGTAACCAAAGGGATTTGTGATGTCACCTAGAACCTTCACAGCAGCGACAGCTTTATGAGGAGCATCAGCACTGCTCTGCCTGAGCAGAACCATCACCGCCATAGGTTGTCAAATAACCCGGATTTAACCCACACAGGTAAGTCCAATGGGGTGCAGGCATGTCCTCTATGCTTACAGCTTCCCGTGGGTGTTGGTTTGATACCGTTTGGGGACAGCCAAGGAGGCATCTGCAGGCAACAAAGGTAGGTGTGTGCTTGTGTGTGTGTTTCCTATGCAGATCCTAAGCCCAGTGTCACATGCAAGTAGGAGGAGTAAGAAGGGTTCCTGGCAAATCCGGGTTATGGATTGCATTTAAAAAGGCCCCGTGGGAGTGCAATGGGCCCCTGTCTTGCTGCTTAGCAATAATGGTATGGGTTTAGGTTCTGCTGTGTGTACTGGTGGTTGACTGCCCCCCAGCCCAGAGTGTGCATGGAAAATTGTCTGGCAGCCTCCCTGACAGCAAGCAGTGATAGTGCCCATGAAGGGGACCTTGTTGGGCCCGCCCCTTTCACGGTTATCGCTTCTCGGCCTTTTGGCTAAGATCAAGTGTAGTATCTGTTCTTATCAGTTTAATATCTGATACGTCCCCTATCTGGGGACCATATATTAAATGGATTTTTGAGAACGGGGGCCGATTTCGAAGCTTGCTTCCGTCGCCCTATGCATTGACCCGATATGGCAGTATCTTCGGGTACAGTGCACCACCCCCTTACAGGGTTAAAAAGAAAGATTCCTACTTTCATTGCTACCTGCTTGCTGGCTAGCCAGCTAGCCAGCCCTGTGGGCCTTGCTGCTGCTGCAGCCAAAAAACAAAAGGTGGTGCTGCTGCTGCTTCTGCTGCTGCTTCTGCTGCTTCTGCTTCTGCTTGTGTCTGGCCCCTGTTGGAGCGTCCAGGCACAGGACTTCTGCTGCTGCTGACTAAATGGCCTCCTTAATTGGATCATTTGAGTAGCCAGCACACCTGTGCAGGTAGGGCATGACATGATAGGCAGCTGCCTTGATAGCGGGTGGGTGCTGAATGTTCCTAATTGACAAAATAAGATTAATGCTTATGAAGAAATATAAAATCTCATCCCTTCCCCAATATCGCGCCACACCCCTACCCCTTAATTCCCTGGTTGAACGTGATGGACATATGTCTTTTTTCGACCGTACTAACTATGTAACTATGTAACATAACATGGGGGGGGGGGGGGGTCTCCTGGCTGTTCACACAGGTGTGTCATTGCTGTACATTGACCATGCATTGCTTCTGTGGTATTGCAAAGGCAAAGACAAATGCTTCCAGCCATCCATTGCACTAATGGATTGGTCATCAGCTGGCTGTCTATGTCCCGCATCAATATAGACCAAAGTACAGAGGGTTAGGCTATGCTATTGTGCACCTACCTGATGCATCAGAAGGTGCGAGGCCCTTGCTAAATTCTGTGCACAGACTTTGAGATCTATGCTTTAGACTGTATCTAAACCTGCTCCAACATGGACTGACATTCTGGCCTACTTTCAGCCGATGCGACTTGTCTGTCGCTGAACAGTCGCTTTTTATGTATTCAGCACCTATGTATAATGTTGTAAAAATGCTCTAGAAGCTAAAGTCGCAGAAATGTCACACATATTTGGCCTGCAACTTTCTGTGCGACAAATTCAGACAGGAAAAATCAGTATAAATCCTTAGAAAATTATCCCCCAGTGTCTCCATCTGCTGGCGGTATTGAATAAGCATTGCTGCACTGATGGGGTATGCATTAGACGAAAAAAAAGAAGAAAAAGAAGAATAATACGCCCAGAAAAGAGGCGAAAAGGAGAAAAACGTAAAAAAACGTGAAAAAAAAGTAAGAGGAAGAGAAGGGAAAAAAAGGTGGAAATGGGTTTAAAAGTGATTTCGGCGGAGAAATATATATATATATATATATATATATATATATATATATATATATATATATGCGCACACACACATATAGATATAAACGTATTCTCCGTTGAGATATTGCAGCCGCTGCTGTGTCCAGGCCCAGGAGCCTTAGCACTGTGCTGTGATGTCACTCAATACCACTGACATCACTAGGTGTAAACAACATCTCTCCTTTGCTGTGTATGTGACTATGGAGCTGTTTGGTGATGTCGTCTATTACGGCCTTCATAGAAGCAACAGGAGATTGTTGCATCCATCTTGAACCCTCAGAACTACAGTGCTATGATGTCACTCACTTCCACAGGCCTTGCAGAGTGTAAACAACAACAACCCAGCTTTGTTGTGTATGTAACCAAAGGGATTTGTGATGTCACCTAGAACCTTCACAGCAGCGACAGCTTTATGAGGAGCATCAGCACTGCTCTGCCTGAGCAGAACCATCACCGCCATAGGTTGTCAAATAACCCGGATTTAACCCACACAGGTAAGTCCAATGGGGTGCAGGCATGTCCTCTATGCTTACAGCTTCCCGTGGGTGTTGGTTTGATACCGTTTGGGGACAGCCAAGGAGGCATCTGCAGGCAACAAAGGTAGGTGTGTGCTTGTGTGTGTGTTTCCTATGCAGATCCTAAGCCCAGTGTCACATGCAAGTAGGAGGAGTAAGAAGGGTTCCTGGCAAATCCGGGTTATGGATTGCATTTAAAAAGGCCCCGTGGGAGTGCAATGGGCCCCTGTCTTGCTGCTTAGCAATAATGGTATGGGTTTAGGTTCTGCTGTGTGTACTGGTGGTTGACTGCCCCCCAGCCCAGAGTGTGCATGGAAAATTGTCTGGCAGCCTCCCTGACAGCAAGCAGTGATAGTGCCCATGAAGGGGACCTTGTTGGGCCCGCCCCTTTCACGGTTATCGCTTCTCGGCCTTTTGGCTAAGATCAAGTGTAGTATCTGTTCTTATCAGTTTAATATCTGATACGTCCCCTATCTGGGGACCATATATTAAATGGATTTTTGAGAACGGGGGCCGATTTCGAAGCTTGCTTCCGTCGCCCTATGCATTGACCCGATATGGCAGTATCTTCGGGTACAGTGCACCACCCCCTTACAGGGTTAAAAAGAAAGATTCCTACTTTCATTGCTACCTGCTTGCTGGCTAGCCAGCTAGCCAGCCCTGTGGGCCTTGCTGCTGCTGCAGCCAAAAAACAAAAGGTGGTGCTGCTGCTGCTTCTGCTGCTTCTGCTTCTGCTTGTGTCTGGCCCCTGTTGGAGCGTCCAGGCACAGGACTTCTGCTGCTGCTGACTAAATGGCCTCCTTAATTGGATCATTTGAGTAGCCAGCACACCTGTGCAGGTAGGGCATGACATGATAGGCAGCTGCCTTGATAGCGGGTGGGTGCTGAATGTTCCTAATTGACAAAATAAGATTAATGCTTATGAAGAAATATAAAATCTCATCCCTTCCCCAATATCGCGCCACACCCCTACCCCTTAATTCCCTGGTTGAACGTGATGGACATATGTCTTTTTTCGACCGTACTAACTATGTAACTATGTAACATAACATGGGGGGGGGGGGGGTCTCCTGGCTGTTCACACAGGTGTGTCATTGCTGTACATTGACCATGCATTGCTTCTGTGGTATTGCAAAGGCAAAGACAAATGCTTCCAGCCATCCATTGCACTAATGGATTGGTCATCAGCTGGCTGTCTATGTCCCGCATCAATATAGACCAAAGTACAGAGGGTTAGGCTATGCTATTGTGCACCTACCTGATGCATCAGAAGGTGCGAGGCCCTTGCTAAATTCTGTGCACAGACTTTGAGATCTATGCTTTAGACTGTATCTAAACCTGCTCCAACATGGACTGACATTCTGGCCTACTTTCAGCCGATGCGACTTGTCTGTCGCTGAACAGTCGCTTTTTATGTATTCAGCACCTATGTATAATGTTGTAAAAATGCTCTAGAAGCTAAAGTCGCAGAAATGTCACACATATTTGGCCTGCAACTTTCTGTGCGACAAATTCAGACAGGAAAAATCAGTATAAATCCTTAGAAAATTATCCCCCAGTGTCTCCATCTGCTGGCGGTATTGAATAAGCATTGCTGCACTGATGGGGTATGCATTAGACGAAAAAAAAGAAGAAAAAGAAGAATAATACGCCCAGAAAAGAGGCGAAAAGGAGAAAAACGTAAAAAAACGTGAAAAAAAAGTAAGAGGAAGAGAAGGGAAAAAAAGGTGGAAATGGGTTTAAAAGTGATTTCGGCGGAGATATATATATATATATATATATATATATATATATATATATATATATATGCGCACACACACATATAGATATAAACGTATTCTCCGTTGAGATATTGCAGCCGCTGCTGTGTCCAGGCCCAGGAGCCTTAGCACTGTGCTGTGATGTCACTCAATACCACTGACATCACTAGGTGTAAACAACATCTCTCCTTTGCTGTGTATGTGACTATGGAGCTGTTTGGTGATGTCGTCTATTACGGCCTTCATAGAAGCAACAGGAGATTGTTGCATCCATCTTGAACCCTCAGAACTACAGTGCTATGATGTCACTCACTTCCACAGGCCTTGCAGAGTGTAAACAACAACAACCCAGCTTTGTTGTGTATGTAACCAAAGGGATTTGTGATGTCACCTAGAACCTTCACAGCAGCGACAGCTTTATGAGGAGCATCAGCACTGCTCTGCCTGAGCAGAACCATCACCGCCATAGGTTGTCAAATAACCCGGATTTAACCCACACAGGTAAGTCCAATGGGGTGCAGGCATGTCCTCTATGCTTACAGCTTCCCGTGGGTGTTGGTTTGATACCGTTTGGGGACAGCCAAGGAGGCATCTGCAGGCAACAAAGGTAGGTGTGTGCTTGTGTGTGTGTTTCCTATGCAGATCCTAAGCCCAGTGTCACATGCAAGTAGGAGGAGTAAGAAGGGTTCCTGGCAAATCCGGGTTATGGATTGCATTTAAAAAGGCCCCGTGGGAGTGCAATGGGCCCCTGTCTTGCTGCTTAGCAATAATGGTATGGGTTTAGGTTCTGCTGTGTGTACTGGTGGTTGACTGCCCCCCAGCCCAGAGTGTGCATGGAAAATTGTCTGGCAGCCTCCCTGACAGCA
This sequence comes from Hyla sarda, assembly GCF_029499605.1. NCBI lineage: Eukaryota > Metazoa > Chordata > Amphibia > Anura > Hylidae > Hyla > Hyla sarda. The sequence continues at coordinate 2,934 of NW_026609045.1, read as the reverse complement.
AGCAGTGATAGTGCCCATGAAGGGGACCTTGTTGGGCCCGCCCCTTTCACGGTTATCGCTTCTCGGCCTTTTGGCTAAGATCAAGTGTAGTATCTGTTCTTATCAGTTTAATATCTGATACGTCCCCTATCTGGGGACCATATATTAAATGGATTTTTGAGAACGGGGGCCGATTTCGAAGCTTGCTTCCGTCGCCCTATGCATTGACCCGATATGGCAGTATCTTCGGGTACAGTGCACCACCCCCTTACAGGGTTAAAAAGAAAGATTCCTACTTTCATTGCTACCTGCTTGCTGGCTAGCCAGCTAGCCAGCCCTGTGGGCCTTGCTGCTGCTGCAGCCAAAAAACAAAAGGTGGTGCTGCTGCTGCTTCTGCTGCTTCTGCTTCTGCTTGTGTCTGGCCCCTGTTGGAGCGTCCAGGCACAGGACTTCTGCTGCTGCTGACTAAATGGCCTCCTTAATTGGATCATTTGAGTAGCCAGCACACCTGTGCAGGTAGGGCATGACATGATAGGCAGCTGCCTTGATAGCGGGTGGGTGCTGAATGTTCCTAATTGACAAAATAAGATTAATGCTTATGAAGAAATATAAAATCTCATCCCTTCCCCAATATCGCGCCACACCCCTACCCCTTAATTCCCTGGTTGAACGTGATGGACATATGTCTTTTTTCGACCGTACTAACTATGTAACTATGTAACATAACATGGGGGGGGGGGGGGGTCTCCTGGCTGTTCACACAGGTGTGTCATTGCTGTACATTGACCATGCATTGCTTCTGTGGTATTGCAAAGGCAAAGACAAATGCTTCCAGCCATCCATTGCACTAATGGATTGGTCATCAGCTGGCTGTCTATGTCCCGCATCAATATAGACCAAAGTACAGAGGGTTAGGCTATGCTATTGTGCACCTACCTGATGCATCAGAAGGTGCGAGGCCCTTGCTAAATTCTGTGCACAGACTTTGAGATCTATGCTTTAGACTGTATCTAAACCTGCTCCAACATGGACTGACATTCTGGCCTACTTTCAGCCGATGCGACTTGTCTGTCGCTGAACAGTCGCTTTTTATGTATTCAGCACCTATGTATAATGTTGTAAAAATGCTCTAGAAGCTAAAGTCGCAGAAATGTCACACATATTTGGCCTGCAACTTTCTGTGCGACAAATTCAGACAGGAAAAATCAGTATAAATCCTTAGAAAATTATCCCCCAGTGTCTCCATCTGCTGGCGGTATTGAATAAGCATTGCTGCACTGATGGGGTATGCATTAGACGAAAAAAAAGAAGAAAAAGAAGAATAATACGCCCAGAAAAGAGGCGAAAAGGAGAAAAACGTAAAAAAACGTGAAAAAAAAGTAAGAGGAAGAGAAGGGAAAAAAAGGTGGAAATGGGTTTAAAAGTGATTTCGGCGGAGAAATATATATATATATATATATATATATATATATATATATATATATGCGCACACACACATATAGATATAAACGTATTCTCCGTTGAGATATTGCAGCCGCTGCTGTGTCCAGGCCCAGGAGCCTTAGCACTGTGCTGTGATGTCACTCAATACCACTGACATCACTAGGTGTAAACAACATCTCTCCTTTGCTGTGTATGTGACTATGGAGCTGTTTGGTGATGTCGTCTATTACGGCCTTCATAGAAGCAACAGGAGATTGTTGCATCCATCTTGAACCCTCAGAACTACAGTGCTATGATGTCACTCACTTCCACAGGCCTTGCAGAGTGTAAACAACAACAACCCAGCTTTGTTGTGTATGTAACCAAAGGGATTTGTGATGTCACCTAGAACCTTCACAGCAGCGACAGCTTTATGAGGAGCATCAGCACTGCTCTGCCTGAGCAGAACCATCACCGCCATAGGTTGTCAAATAACCCGGATTTAACCCACACAGGTAAGTCCAATGGGGTGCAGGCATGTCCTCTATGCTTACAGCTTCCCGTGGGTGTTGGTTTGATACCGTTTGGGGACAGCCAAGGAGGCATCTGCAGGCAACAAAGGTAGGTGTGTGCTTGTGTGTGTGTTTCCTATGCAGATCCTAAGCCTAGTGTCACATGCAAGTAGGAGGAGTAAGAAGGGTTCCTGGCAAATCCGGGTTATGGATTGCATTTAAAAAGGCCCCGTGGGAGTGCAATGGGCCCCTGTCTTGCTGCTTAGCAATAATGGTATGGGTTTAGGTTCTGCTGTGTGTACTGGTGGTTGACTGCCCCCCAGCCCAGAGTGTGCATGGAAAATTGTCTGGCAGCCTCCCTGACAGCAAGCAGTGATAGTGCCCATGAAGGGGACCTTGTTGGGCCCGCCCCTTTCACGGTTATCGCTTCTCGGCCTTTTGGCTAAGATCAAGTGTAGTATCTGTTCTTATCAGTTTAATATCTGATACGTCCCCTATCTGGGGACCATATATTAAATGGATTTTTGAGAACGGGGGCCGATTTCGAAGCTTGCTTCCGTCGCCCTATGCATTGACCCGATATGGCAGTATCTTCGGGTACAGTGCACCACCCCCTTACAGGGTTAAAAAGAAAGATTCCTACTTTCATTGCTACCTGCTTGCTGGCTAGCCAGCTAGCCAGCCCTGTGGGCCTTGCTGCTGCTGCAGCCAAAAAACAAAAGGTGGTGCTGCTGCTGCTTCTGCTGCTTCTGCTTCTGCTTGTGTCTGGCCCCTGTTGGAGCGTCCAGGCACAGGACTTCTGCTGCTGCTGACTAAATGGCCTCCTTAATTGGATCATTTGAGTAGCCAGCACACCTGTGCAGGTAGGGCATGACATGATAGGCAGCTGCCTTGATAGCGGGTGGGTGCTGAATGTTCCTAATTGACAAAATAAGATTAATGCTTATGAAGAAATATAAAATCTCATCCCTTCCCCAATATCGCGCCACACCCCTACCCCTTAATTCCCTGGTTGAACGTG